>NC_140528.1:4409190-4704190 GCF_057382185.1 Mchenga conophoros | reverse complement strand
AAACAAAGGAGACTGCTACCGGCTTTTTATCTGCCGATCGCCGTGCTACGGTTGCAAGAAAAAGAAGCAGAAATGACGTTCTCTACGCGTTGAGACGTTCCCCGTCCGTCGGCTAAACGCTTGATTGAAACTTCAATGCGACAGTGACACCAAGTAGAATTATAAATGTCACATAGCCCCAAACATGTCTTTTTCAAAGCCTGCGGTGAAGAGAAAGGTTGGTGATGAGCACCGACAATTTCAGGAAAAGTGGGAAATGCAATATTTCTTTGTTGAGCACAGGGGCACCCCGACCTGTCTTATTTGCACAGAGAAAGTTGCGCTGCACAAGGAATACAATTTGAAACGTCATTACACAACTAGACATGCTGAGCTGGATGCAGAATACCAGGGAGACGAGAGAGCGAACCGGGTTGCCAGTCTTAAAACAGATCTACTGAGGCAGCAAGATTTCTCCAAGAAAGCAACCAAAGAGAATAATGCAGCAGTCGGAGCCACGTGGTTAGTGAGATGATTGCTAAAGCAGGGAAGCCATTCACAGAAGGTGCATTTGTCTAAAAGTGCATATTGCAGGCTGCAAATATAGTCTGTCCGGGAAAGAAAGGTCAGTTTAGCAACATCAGCCTTTCTGCCAACACCGCAGCAGATCGCATTTCTGACCTGTCAAGTGACATTTATGACCAACTGTGTGAGAAAGCCAAATGTTTCAGTGTATACTCAGTCGCTCTTGATGAGACCACAGACATCACCGACACTGCCCAGCTCCCAATGTATGTCCGTGGTGTTGATGACAGTTTTGAAGTGATGGAGGAGCTGCTCACAGTAATTCCAATGCATGGCCAGACCACCGCTCAGCAGATATTTACAAGCTGTGTGATGCCATTGAGAATGTTGGTTTGCCATGGAAGAGGTTTGTTGGAATAACAACAGATGGAGCGCCATCAATGACAGGGAGGAAACATGGACTGGTGGCACAAAACAAACTGGAAGAGGAAGGCGTGGAGGAGGCCATTGCTCTGCACTGCATCATCCATCAGCAGGTCCTTTGCAGCAAATGCCTGAAGTTTGACAATGTGATGTCTATTGTTGTGAAATGCATCAACCAAATCAGATCCAGGGGCTTAAAGCACCGAAGGTTCTGTGCTTTTTTAGAGGAAATGGAGTCAGAATATGGGGATGTGCTCGACTTCACTGAGGTACGTTGGCTCAGCAGGGGAAATGTATTAAAGAGACTTTTTGAGTTGAGAGCAGAAGTGAAGCCTTCATGGAGAAGGATGGAGTTAGTGTTCCTGTGCTAACTGATCCCAAATGGCTCATGGACTCAGCTTTTCTTGTTGATATGACACATGAGCTTAATGTACTGAACAAGACGTTACAAGGCCAGGGGCAACTTGTCAGTGCTGCCTATGACAACGTGAGAGCATTCTCCACAAAACTGGCGCTCTGGAAAGCTCAGCTCTCTCAGACAAACCTTTGCCATTTCCCAGCATGCAAGGCACTCGTGGATGCAGGCACACCATTCAGTGCTGACGAGTATGTTGATGTCATTTTGAGGCTACAGGAGGAATTTGATCCCAGATTTGCTGACTTCAAGACACACAGAGCCACCTTTCACATTTTTGCGGACCCCTTCTCCTTTGATGTGCAAGATGCCCCTTCTGTGCTTCAAATGGAGCTCATTGAGCTGCAGTGCAACTCTGAACTAATTATTAGCAGCTAATACTAATACCGTTTTCTCTTTTTCCTTATAACAACTTGAGCAGCTAATGCTAATTTGATGCGAATTAGCATTATATTAGTGAGCAGTTAATGCTAAGCAGGCTGCCATTATTAACTAATACTACGTTGACGTGAATTAGCATTATGCGCTACTGCTAATACTGTTTTCTCTTACTTATTAAAAATGATAGTAGCTAATACTAATACTCTTTTCCGTTGGGTAACAACAAAGTGAGGAATTAATGCTAAGTTGGCTGCTTTTAGCGGCTTATTCTAATTAGGGGTGAATAATTATTAGCAGCAAATGCTAATACCGTTTTCTCTTTCCTTATAACAATATGAGCAGTTAATGCTAATTTGATGTAAATTAGCATTATATTAGTGAGGAGTTAATGCTAAGTAGGCTTCCATTAGCAGCTAAAGGTAATTTGAGGTGAATAAGCACTAGTAGCTAATGCCAATACCCTTTTCTCTTGTGTTATAATGATGTGAAACGTTAATATTGTTCTCAAACAACAGAATGAGAATGAAATATTGATTCTAACAGGGCCCATAAACAGCATTAGCTTAGCAGCATTAGCTTATCAGAGTCTCCATCATGGTCACACAAATCCTTAGCGGAGCAAAGTGGCCTACTTAGCAATAGCTGCTGTAGAAAGCAAAGGGAAAACAGTATTAGCATTAGCTGCTAAATGTGCACTTGAGAACAAATCTATTGTGAATTCAGCCGTGAATGTAGTGTTTCCAGTAAGCTTCCATTTCCAAATGTTAGCTGCTCCTGTCTGCCTCTTTGTCACACACACAGACTGAAATGATTCACAGCCTTGTTTCATCCTTCTGTCAGTGTCACTGACTGTCACTGTGACTGTGGACATACAGCATGGGAAACACACACATGGCTGATACTTGTATCTAAAGTTACAAAATGTTGTCTCTGTCCAAATATTACCTAACTGTAAGTCTACTTTTAATGAAACTCTCAACATGACTTATCAGTTATCATTAATGTTCCTGCAAACAGACTCCTTGAAGACCCCCTACATAAATATCCATGTACTATCCAGCTAGACTAGTGTGTCTGTCCCTGAAAATATTCCTGCATGTGTGATTGTTCATGTCTCATCTGCAGGAAACAAACAGGAAGTGAGTGAAAGACACAGGAAATGATTCCAGCTCTTCCTCCTATATCAGACATTCTCTCCATACCTGAGAGTGTCCAGTCTCCAGCCTGGATCCTTCAGTCCAGCCGACAGAAGCTTCATTCCTGAGGGACCTGGATGATTGTAGCTCAGGTCCAGCTCTCTCAGATGGGAGGGGTTGGAGGTCAGAGCTGAGGCCAGAGAAGTACAGCCTTCCTCTGTGATCAGACAGCCTGACAGACTGCAGACACACAAAACAACAATCCATCTGTTATCCATCTCTATAGCAGCATAACTAAGTGATGGTTCAGGGTCACCTGATCCAGCTCGAACTATAAGTTTTATCAAAAAGGAAAGTTTGAAGCTGATCGTCAAAGTAGAGAGGGTGTCTGTCTCCTGAACTCAAACTGGGAGCTGCTTCCACACCCAGTCCAACATAGCCAGGCTTTCTTTGCTGCTTTGACAAAACCTCAAATCCCAGTCAGAGATGGTGAGCATCATCACAGTGATGATCATTTCTCTGTTAACCCAGGCTTTCTGCTTCAGGATCTGTGCACGCTCACAGAACAAGGAGACCTTTAAACATCATTTCACTAAATGGATGGACTGAGCTCAGCCTACAGATGAACTGGATAAATAAAGATTTGACCTCAGTGTGCTCAGTGTTCCTGTCTATTCCTAACATATTCCTAACATGATAGCTGCACTTTAGAGCTCTAAAACTGGAACTGACACATATTTAAACTCCACATGTTACTCAGTACATTCAGTTCTGACACTCGCCCACAGTCCAACAAAGGAAACATGGAGATCACATCAGTTTGTCACCAAAGTCTAATTATTCCAGAGGGCAGTGTTGATACAACTAAAGTTATTTTTAAGCAAAGTTGAGTTTTTTATTGTCGCAGTACTTCATGTCTGAAGTATCACTTAAATGCATTACACGCTGTTGATGGCAGCAAACAAACCACCCAAACAAACAGAGGTGGGAGGCTTGGGCAGACTACGTAGGATCAGCTTGTGGGAGGAGTCAGGATAAAACCAAAGAAAGACAAGCTAACAAACGCCACAGTGAAGTGAGTAGCTACAAACTGCAGGCCGATTAGTGTTGTTGAAGAAGTCGGTCTGAGGAACGTTCTTAGGATCAACAAATGACGGCATGTATGAGCCTCCCTCAAGACGCACCATCACAAGAAGAACACATGAGCTGTAGAAAAAGGAGAGACTACAAAAGCCACGGCGTTACAACGTGCACCAGCTGTTGGTCTCTCTGGAAACTACTGGGCGTGGCTGGGTAACCATGGTTACTTGGGAGTTACAGTACATGATATTAATGAAGAGTGGGAGCTGCGTTCTATAGCAAACAATTTGTTATGAGGTAATCAGCTGATCTTAGTTTAACCGGAAGCCCTTCACAATAATTGCAAAGCCTTTATTTTGTACAACTACCATCAGTTCGTCTGTACTGATGGTAACTTAAAGTCACACTAATGTCGTTTAGTTTCTATAGTTTATGTAGTGGAAGTATACTACAGTACCCTGATCACTGATAGGACAGATTTATGTAGATATACACCTTTGTGTTTAACATTACTGCATTATAGTACTGTGATCTTTGTCCTTATATATGGCTATATTAGCTATACTGATGTACGTACATATAACTGGATATGTAACTTATCTATTCATCTTATTTGTCATGTATTTGTATTGTGTACTTCCTTTTTGTAAGAAACCACACACATGATCACAGCCGCAAGAATCAATCAGTGAAAGAATAAAGTGTCTCAAACCAAACCTTAAGCTCTTTATTCCACATGCTGGGATCATTTGGCCTTCAGTGGTGTTCTGGCTGACACACCGGAGTGACCAGAGTGCTAAAGAGTGAATCGGACACACCAGTGTGCTAAAGAGTGAATCGGACACACCAGTGTCATCTCTGATATCTCCACTACATTTAATCGTCCTTCAGCTTGTGGCTGCCGTTAGCTGGTCTGCTAGTTAGCTGATTTGCTATTTAGCCGGTGTGCTAGTTAGCTGGTGTGCTAGTTAGCTGGTTTGCTAGTCAGCTGGTGTGCTGACCAGCGAACCAGTAGGTTACAAGATGAGCTTGTCTGTCTGATGAGCCAGCTCTCTCTGTCTTGGTCATTTTGTCCTTGGGCAAAACCTAACCTACCACTACAACTGTAGCTTACCTCCACCAGTGTGTGAATGTGAGAGTGAATGAATACAGGGAGTGCAGAATTATTAGGCAAATGAGTATTTTGTCCACATCATCCTCTTCATGCATGTTGTCTTACTCCAAGCTGTATAGGCTCGAAAGCCTACTACCAATTAAGCATATTAGGTGATGTGCATCTCTGTAATGAGAAGGGGTGTGGTCTAATGACATCAACACCCTATATCAGGTGTGCATAATTATTAGGTAACGTCCTTTCCTTTGGCAAAATGGGTCAAAAGAAGGACTTGACAGGCTCAGAAAAGTCAAAAACAGTGAGATATCTTGCAGAGGGATGCAGCAGTCTCAAAATTGCAAAGCTTCTGAAGCGTGATCATCGAACAATCAAGCGTTTCATTCAAAATAGTCAACAGGGTCGCAAGAAGCGTGTGGAAAAACCAAGGCACAAAATAACTGCCCATGAACTGAGAAAAGTCAAGCGTGCAGCTGCCAAGATGCCACTTGCCACCAGTTTGGCCATATTTTGGAGCTGCAACATCACTGGAGTGCCCAAGAGCACAAGGTGTGCAATACTCAGAGACATGGCCAAGGTAAGAAAGGCTGAAAGACGACCACCACTGAACAAGACACACAAGCTGAAACGTCAAGACTGGGCCAAGAAATATCTCAAGACTGGTTTTTCTAAGGTTTTATGGACTGATGAAATGAGAGTGAGTCTTGATGGGCCAGATGGATGGGCCCGTGGCTGGATTGGTAAAGGGCAGAGAGCTCCAGTCCCACTCAGACGCCAGCAAGGTGGAGGTGGAGTACTGGTTTGGGCTGGTATCATCAAAGATGAGCTTGTGGGGCCTTTTCGGGTTGAGGATGGAGTCAAGCTCAACTCCCAGTCCTACTGCCAGTTTCTGGAGGACACCTTCTTCAAGCAGTGGTACAGGAAGAAGTCTGCATCCTTCAAGAAAAACATGATTTTCATGCAGGACAATGCTCCATCACACACGTCCAAGTACTCCACAGCGTGGCTGGCAAGAAAGGGTATAAAAGAAGAAAAACTAATGACATGGCCTCCTTGTTCACCTGATCTGAACCCCATTGAGAACCTGTGGTCCATCATCAAATGTGAGCTTTACAAGGAGGGAAAACAGTACACCTCTCTGAACAGTGTCTGGGAGGCTGTGGTTGCTGCTGCACGCAATGTTGATGGTGAACAGATCAAAACACTGACAGAATCCATGGATGGCAGGCTTTTGAGTGTCCTTGCAAAGAAAGGTGGCTATATTGGTCGCTGATTTGTTTTTGTTTTGTTTTTGAATGTCAGAAATGTATATTTGTGAATGTGGAGATGTTATATTGGTGTCACTGGTAAAAATAAATAAATGAAATGGGTATATATTTGTTTTTTGTTAAGTTGCCTAATAATTCTGCACAGTAATAGTCACCTGCACACACAGATATCCCCCTAAAATAGCTAAAACTAAAAACAAACTAAAAACTACTTCCAAAAACATTCAGCTTTGATATTAATGAGTTTTTTGGGTTCATTGAGAACATGGTTGTTGTTCAATAATAAAATTATTCCTCAAAAATACAACTTGCCTAATAATTCTGCACTCCCTGTAGTGGGATTGTAAAGGGTCTTTGAGGGTCTCGAAAAGCGCTATATAAATGCAATCCATTATTATTATTAAGAGCATCTTTAGGCCTGACTGTGCTCATCCTTCCTCCAACCTCTCCTTACCAAAGATAACAACTACATCAGTATTAGCTCAATAACAATTTCTGCAATTCAATTGTGGACATTCATTTTTAAACCTTGTGTAAAACGATAAAACCTCAAAGTCTGAGCATTATTCTTTGTGCAAACAGCTCTTGCAGGTTCCCCCGGACTTAGGTTATTTTTATTATTTAATTACTTTCCTTTAAGCAGCTGTTCAGGCTACTAAACTCATCCCAGAAATAACAAGTGACACCATTAATAGTAGAGGTGGGAATCACCATACAACTCGCGATACGATATTATCACAATACTTAACGCACGATACGATATTATTGCGATTTTTTAAAATATTTTGCGATATTTAAATTCTGCACATAAAGGTAAACTTTATCAATATTCATTTTATCTAATATCAAAGTCTCACACTCAGTCTTTCTCTCATTTCAGTCAGTTTTATTGTTGACAAACTGAACGGTTTGTATTACAGTCTAGTCCAACTTAACTGAATGCAACCATCTGGTACAATTATAGCTATTCCGAACTATGCAATTTATGAAAACTATGCAGCCCCTTCAGCAACTGAAGAATTTGAAAGTAAATTTAAAAAAATATATAATTTTACATTAAATAAAAAAGTTTCAAACTTAATTAAAATTAAACATGTCTTAAATTAAAATAAGTAAACTGTCATGTTTATTGCTGCCAAAAAAAAAGTTAAACACATTTGGACAGTGAAGGAATGTCAGGATTGTTGCTCAGAAAAAGGATCAACATGCTCTGAAGTCAACATGCTCTGACTCCAGAGCATGTTGACTTCAGAGAAAAAATTGTTTGTAACAAAATATCGATTTCTGCTGTCCCTGTATCGATACATTATTAGCAAACAAAATATCACGATACTACACAGTATCGATTTTTCCCCCCACCCCTAATTAATAGTGGAGCTAACTTTAACAGGTGAAACTGATTTGACCTATAAGGCTACTGCAGTTACTTCTTATCAGGTTTAGTAGGGAAGACATCTGGATGAGGTAGTTAGTAGTATGTAGTTAGTACCGGGCGACTCCCCTCCCCCACATCGGCACCAGAACCCTGTATTATCTACAGGGTAAGACTGCCTGTTTTATCAAACTATGGCCATTACTACTGTGATCATTTGCAGCCCAGTGTGCCGCTCTCTCTGCTGGGATGAACCACTGGAGCTCACCCAGTCATCCCTTTCTTTCTCTCAAGAAGAAGTGAAATAAATATATTTATTATGTTACGAGTCTAATATTCTTTAAATCAAACTGTAATGAATAAATCAAGCAAGAAGATTTGGTGGCTCCACGTGTTGTAGAAGAAAAGATAAACATCTCATTTTGAGAAATCAGCCTTTGAAATTAAATACTGTGAATAAAAAACAAACAGCGAGCCAATCAGCAGTCGCCAATATCCTCCTAATTTCATTCACAAAGAAATCAAATATATATATTATGGGCCCAAAGGAGCCTAAATCTTTAAATTAGGCAGTGCATGAAGTATTTTTTTAAATAAACAGAGACATGACTATAACAACTTTTAGTAATTCAGAGTCCAATTATCCACTCAAATGTAAATAAAAGTTCACTTGACAGCTGTAAAAGTTACCTGTTTATACAATAATATAAATCACATTTCAAATGATCATCTGTGGAAAAGTTTGAATCCTGACCTGAGAGTTTCCACTGCACACTGTGAACTCTTTAGTCCAGCGGACAGAAGCTTCACTCCTGAATCCTGCAGGTCAGAGTTACTCAGGTCCAGCTCTCTCAGACTGGAGGACTGGGAGCTGAGGACTGAGGACAGAGCTTCACAGCTTCTCTCTGACAGGTTACAGCCACTCAGTCTGAAAAATAAAAGACAATCTATAAAACAAGTACTCATGTAGAGTTTGTTAATACATTTCACAACATTAAATCTTGACTTTCTATTTTTAAAGGAAACATAAACATACTAAGATACAACATCATATGTATGAACTTTAATTAATAATTCTAAAAACTAAATGTTTTCTGATCTGACCTCAGAGTATTCAGTTTACAGTTTAAACGTTGTAGTCCAGCAGACAGAAGCTTCACTCCTGAATCCTGCAGCTTTCTGATACTCAGGTCCAGCTCTGTCAGACTAGAGGACTGCGAGCTGAGAACTGAGGACAGAGCTTCACAGTTTTCCTCTGAGAGTTCACAGATGTTAAGTCTGAAGATAAAAACATGAATAAAGATTGTTGTTAAAGTGTAATCAAGGTGCAATAGCTTATTGTCTTGTGCTGAGCAGGTTAGTAAAACTTCTGTTTAACTTTGAAATGAATAAAAAATGCTATGAAACAAGGATAACTGGATAAAGACATAAACAAAAACAAACATCAAACACATAAACAAACAGAACTAAACATAATACAAATTGATCTGACCTCAGAACATTCAGTTTGGCATGTGGACTCTCCACTGCAGCAGACAGAAGCTTTACTGCTGAAGCCTTCAGGCTGTTGGTACTCAGGTCCAGCTCTCTCAGACTACAGGACTGGGAGCTGACCACTGACAACAAATTTTCACAGCCTTTCTCTGAGACGTTACAGCTGCTCAGTCTGTGAGAGAAAGGAAAAAAACAAAAACAAAAAAAAACAAACAATATATGTGATCAAATTAAATTTGTTTATATGTTGAACCCTTTTTTTTTTAAATTTATTTAAACCTATGAGACTATGAGTGCTACCAGTCCAGTGCACATGATTGGTACCTTGATGGTACCTTGCTCAGGGGTACCACAAGGTAACTATTCGGTGGATTCGACCCCTGACCTTATGATCATGGGGCGACCACTCTGCCTACTGAGCTAATAATTCTGTGTACACTGTCATACAATATTAACTAAAACAATTATTTTAGAAAATTTTAGTAATTCAATAATCATGCTCATTACCTGTGTATTGTGAATAACACTTGATTTTAAACACTAGCTGTATAAAACTCTTCCTGTTAAAGGTGTGTATAAAGGAGATGAGCTGAAATGCAGACTTCATGGAGAATGTTTGCTGTCAGCATATATCAAAGACAAAGCAGAGATCCATCCAGTCTCTTCCACTAAGCCCACAGAGGGACAGACAACCACTCTCACTCACACCTGCATGAAGTTTAGATCACCAGGTAACCTAACTGCATGTCTGTGGACAGTGGGAAGAAACTGTAGAGGACCCAGAGTGAACCCACTGTAATTCTGTGATAACACTGGTTATGGAAGCCTTACAGTTACATATGGTTACTGACAAGAAACACGACCTTAGAGGCAATTTCAGTAATGAAGACCGAGTTTCTCCCTCCATACAGGATGAAAACATGACAGCACAGCAGAGATTTATATTTAAAAAGGGAGGGTGTGCACTGAAAGTGAGATACAAACTTGAACTTAAATTATGAACATCAGAAAAAGATGTAGGTGAAGTCTGGCAGGTGAAGTTTGTGCTTTAGAATAAAACAACCAAACTCCTGGAGTTGGAGACAAATGAACAAGCTGAGGATAATAAACCTGTCAGAGGGGCTGAAGCATCAGAGCTCATGTTCTTATAGGCTGGGTCTGGATTGTCCTTTGATAAGAGTTACAGAACAAAGTGTGTTTTAGAAATGCTGGAGTGAAACATTAAAACTACCATATATTTACCGAGTGACTGATGATCATTTAATTTACTATTTTAAAAAAATGTTACAGTGCTCTTTGAACTCAGCATTTCTGATTTATTTCCCATGATTTTAACAATGAAGCGATGACAACATGTTTACTCACAGAGCTTTGTTGGAGGCTTTGACCACTGGCAGCATTCTCAGAAGAGCCGTCTCTGAAGCAGAGTATTTCTTGAAGTCAAACTCATCCAGATCTTCTTCTGATGACAGTAAGATGAAGACCAGAGCTGACCACTGAGCAGGAGACAGTTTATCTGTGGAGAGACTTCCTGATCTCAGGGACTGTTGGATCTCCTCCACTAGAGAACGATCATTCAGTTCATTCAGACAGTGGATCAGATTGATGCTTTTCTCTGCAGACAGATTCTCACTGAGCTTCTTCTTGATGTACTGGACTGTTTCCTGATTGGTCAGTGAGCTACTTCCTGTCTGTGTCAGCAGACCTCGTAGGAGAGTCTGATTGGTCTGCAGTGAAAGACCCAGGAGGAAGCGGAGGAACAAGTCCAGGTGTCCATTTGGACTCTGTAAGGCCTTGTTCACAGCACTCTGGTAGAAGTGTTTCTTTGCAGATTCTCCTGTTTCAGACTTCTTGGATGTTGTTTGTTGTTGTTCCAGCAGATTGAGTCCAGAGTTGCTGAAGGTCAGATGGACATGAAGAGCAGCCAGCAACTCCTGAACACTCAGATGGATGAAGCAGAACACCTTGTCCTGGTACAGTCCTCTCTCCTCTTTAAAGATCTGTGTGAACACTCCTGAGTACACTGAGGCTGCTCTGATATCGATGCCACACTCTGTCAGGTCTGATTCATAGAAGATCAGGTTTCCTTTCTGCAGCTGATCAAAAGCCAGTTTTCCCAGAGACTCCATCATCGTCCTGCTCTCTGGACTCCAGTGTGGATCTGTCTCAGCTCCTCCATCATACTTGACCTTCTTCACTTTGGCCTGAACCACCAGGAAGTGGATGTACATCTCAGTCAGGGTCTTGGGCAGCTGTCCTCCCTCTCTGGTTTCCAGCACATCCTCCAGAACTGTAGCAGTGATCCAGCAGAAGACTGGGATGTGGCACATGATGTGGAGGCTTCGTGATGTCTTGATGTGGGAGATGATCCTGCTGGCCTGCTCCTCATCTCTGAATCTCTTCCTGAAGTACTCCTCCTTCTGTGGGTCAGTGAACCCTCTGACCTCTGTCACCATGCCAACACAGTCAGGAGGGATCTGATTGGCTGCTGCAGGTCGTGTGGTTATCCAGAGGCGAGCAGAGGGAAGCAGTTTCCCCCTGATGAGGTTTATCAGCAGCACATCCACTGAGGTGGACTTTCTAGGGTCAGTTAGGATTGTAGTTTTGTGGAAGTCCAGAGGAAGTCGACACTCATCCAGACCATCAAAGATGAACACAACCTGGAAGTCTTCAAAGCTGCAGATTCCTGCTTCTTTGGTTTCAGTAAAGAAGTGATGAACAAGTCCCACCAAGCTGAACTTTTCCTCTTTCAGCACATTCAGCTCTCTGAAAGTGAATGGAAATATGAACTGGATGTCCTGGTTGGCTTTGTCTTCAGCCCAGTCCAGGCTGTATTTCTGTGTTAAGACTGTTTTCCCAATGCCAGCCACTCCCTTTGTCAGCACTGTTCTGATTGGTTCATCTCTTCCAGGTGAGGCTTTAAATATGTCTTCTTGTCTGATGGTTGTTTCTGGTCTGTCTGGTTTCCTGGATGCTGTTTCAATCTGTCTGACCTCATGTTCATCATTGACCTCTGCAGTCCCTCCCTCTGTGATGTAGAGCTCTGTGTAGATCTGATTCAGGAGGGTTGGGTTTCCTGCTTTAGCGATGCCCTCAAACACACACTGGAACTTCTTCTTCAGGGTGGATTTAAGGTTACGATGACAAACAGCAGCTGGAAGTTCTGAATAATAATAATAAAAATACAACTTTAACAATCACATTTTACAAAATGCTGATGACAATTTCTGACCCACTGAGAAATGACTGAACACACTGGTGTCACAAGTCTCTCATTTATCCAGCAGCTTAAATCTTTAGATAAATCCTCTTACGTCTCTGCAGACGGTCAGCCAGCTCCTCCTGCTTCATTCTCCTCAGGAAGTCCACTGTGATCTTCACAAATGCGTCTCTGCTGCTGCTCCTCTGCTCATCATCCTCCCTCTGAAACTCCAAGCACTGGGGCTTATTTGGATTCAGAGCCTTCTGGATCTTCTTCAGCTCGTTCTTCACAAAAGTGATGATGTTGTCCTCCAGCAGCTGGAACAGAATATTTATGAATGACCCACCACTCTGAACTTTAGTCCACACAACATCCACTTCTTTACCATCAAGGGGCATATCATCCGCGAACTCTTTACCAATTATAGGTTTGACTTTATCTGATTAACTGAGACTTTGTCCACAACTCCATGATCCCAAAACGTTGATGCTGTTCATATGAATGCAGCGATTTCAGTGGGAGAAACATTTCACTGGTGTTCAGAGCTGAACTACCAACAGGTTGATGATCAAAGCCAGAAACTTGGAGATGTTTCAGGTGACTGAGTTGATCGTACAGACAACTGGTCTTAAAGGTTCACTCTGTTTACACATACAGATCAGTATTTAAGGTTTGACTCTCATCATCCACTGGGGCACAAACTGGGCATCATCAGGACACTACAACACAGAACAAACACCATCCCCACAGACACAGCAGCCAGCGAAGCAGAAGAACTTCACATCAAGAAGGTCCTGAGTAAATGTGAACGCTGGTTTGAGGGCGGAGTCAAGGAGGCCATTTATGTGAAAAGGAAAGACCATCTCTGAATGGAGGAGGGGCCTAAGGGTACAACTGTCACCATCTTACATGCTGTGATTGCAGCCATTCCCCAGCTCTCTGTGAACTGGACTCATGACCATTGATCAACAACCATTGATCAATGGTCCTGACAATATGCGTACCAATGATCAATGAACTGACCTCCCAGCCCATTGTTCCTTCAGTGGGCTGGTTTCAGTCATACAAATGTCCTGTTTATAAGATTGAAACCTGCAGTCAGCTGAGACTGAAGAAGTCACCTGATGATGATGAAACGTTTCTCCCACTGAAAACATCCAGATGAACAGAATCAAGCTTTTTGGGATTTACGTACCTGGATGATTGAGCATCAAGACACAACTCTGTGACTTTTCTCAGATGAATCAATCCTCTCCTCCAGCTTTGTTTACATCTACCAGCCCTGTGGCGCTGCCCAGGGAAATAATCTATGTGAGAGGTGGAAAGTCATACAGGTGTCTGCTCCTGCCTTCAGTTATTTTATCTACTGTGTGTCAACTGGCTGAACCTCCTCCAACTGTCTACTGTCTCCCTAAACTCAACAATGACTTAGTGATCTATCCATTCTCTGACCAAAGACATCCTGCTGCAGGAGGTTAACATAGCAGCCAATGATGATCCCACTCACTGTGAACAACACATTTGGACCTGATTTGCTGCTCTGGTTTACACGTGAACTTCCACTGCTGCTGTCACCAACTTGAGAGGCTCTACAGAAAAACTGGACTTGTCCATAAAAATCATAAACTACATTACAAGGACAGCATTGCTCAATCAACTCTAATTACTACTGACATGTTATCTCTTCTAACTAAGGTACAGACACTCAAACTTGCTGCTTTCAGTGAGAAGTCAAATGCCTGAATATGAGCTGGAAGCTGCTGAGAGTCCTCCTCCTTCCCGTGGGGTTTACTTTCTCTACTACTTTCACTATAAACACGCCCCTTTCATGCACCTGCAGAGGGCCACCAGCAGATGGAGCTGTCTTAATCAAATCCACTTGGATAGTTAGCTGTAGATGACTTTATCAGTATGATTGTAGGACTTTGAGTTATTCTTTAGATTTATTTCAACTCTTATATTGTGCACAAGTGTTGAGCGACCCATAATTTCTCTGTACTTTTCATAAGAGCAGCCAGACTTTCAGCTAGTTTTTCTTTGCTCTGCAGGTTTATGAAGGTGTGTCAAAGTTGTTCTTTGGACATTAGCTGCTTTTTAAATCATTTTCAGTCCTCGTACAGGAACATTCTTCAAGCTAAATCCAAGTGTGTTAGACCAGAGTTAACCTGATAGATATGCGTGGGTGTGTAACTCTTAGAAGCTGATTGGCTGCTTTTTATGGGGGCTGGGTCTTTGGAAAGTGTTTTAGTAACACACCCTGAACTGCACACTTTAACAAACAACATGAGATTTTAACTGTAATGTAAAACTCATGTGATTCACTGTTATTAAGCACAAACACATCTATGGCCCTGTTTCCATTAGTAGCTGCTCAGATCGACTCACCACAGGTCGCCACGACTGGACTGGATCCACTGGTTTCCATTACAGTTGAGGACCACCTAATGTGGTCGTCTCAATACAGCCGAGTGTCAGCTCACATCATTAGTAAGTGCTAATGCTGCTAATTTCCATCATATTTGTCATTTATTGCTCAAAGTTATTGAAGAAACAGTTATTCAGCTTCATTCCCACTGATCTCGACTACAAACTGTTTCACTTTGGTTTTTGTTTAAAGCCTCGATGTTTAAAACGTTTCCCTGTGATCACATTTGCACCGTCTGATTTCAAAGTTTGTTTCTTTTGGTCATTTAGAGTCCTTGGTGTTCTGAAAGGGACCTATAAATAAATGCATTATTATTATTATTAATAATAAAGTAGTTGTTGTACATGTACAGACCATAAATATGGAGTCCAGCTGTGTTTGATGCTGCTGGGCAGACTGACCACTGGGAACCTCTGAGCTCTGCTGGTCCACTCTGTGGAGGAACCATGAAGGATTAGATCAACACAGGATAAAGATCCAGGAGTTTCTGCTCAAATAACTTCATCTGAATCAAGTCTGTCAAGTTTTAGACTCTCAGATTCTGAAGATATATTTTCTGTTTTCTATGAACTTTCTTTCATCAGTGATGGAAGTGATGATGCTGCAGAAGCTCAGAGGAAACTTTGAGAAAACTGTGATGAACCATCAACTAATGCTCTCAGGAGGCCAAAGGTCCCTGAATGTAACTGTGCAGTAGATTCAACGAGTGTTTGAAACCTGACCACTTCCATATGTTTTCATTCTAACACAAGAATTCCTTTTCTCATTGCTTTGATTTGAGTTTTCATTTGAGTTTTCTGAGTCTTGTATTTGGAGTCGAGTCTAATCAATGATCTGACAGAAGAACATTAAAAAGGATTTACCAGTGCTGTCAAAATTAACATGTAGGGTTAGGGTTAGGGGTTCATCTGTTATCATGATTAACATGATAAAAACCTTTAACACGACACATCTGGATGCAGAACGACTCAAAATCCCTGAAATGTTTCTATCAGCGCACTTCGGGCAGTTTGTCCGAGTAGAGTTACCTTTGCACACGTGCAGATGTGCAGCACATCTGTTAGTGACGGAAGCTGAACCAATCAGCTCAATATGGAAGATGACAAACACACACTGACCTCCCGATGGAAAGTTTGAGCATTAAAAAAATAACAAGACGGACCAGCCGACCAACATGAAGGATTCTGCACATCGTGACAGAAGGAATTTTCTTTTCACCGAAGCACTTCCAGCTTAAAATATCACAACAATGCAAAGCACTGATGACACAACTGCCAAGTGGACAAACTGCAGACCTGTTAGTGTTGTTAATAACATAGTTTTGGTTCCTCGTGTCAAAGACTTGAAGAAGAGTGACAGAGAGTGTTAGACTGCTGCAGGATCAGTGCCACCTCCACAGACCTGTGAAGAAAATGATTGTTTGACAGATGGGCTCAGATTCAGGATCAGCTGAGGAGTTTGTGGCTGACAGAATCCTGCAGGTACAGAGCAGAGCCCATCATTAGCATGCAGGACTGTCCCTGGGGGGGTCGGCTCATTCAGGAGGTTAATCAATGTTTACATGTTCAATAAACATGTTAAGTGTGTAAATTTGCCCTTTTCTCTCGAGTCTGTTTGCTCATGAAATGAAATTTGATTCGTTTACATTAAAAATGATGTTTAATGGTGATTAATCCAAATTAATCCACAGTAACCCTGTGATGAGTCTGATTAAACATTTTCATTAACAGCAGTAATATAGATTATATATTATTATATATTAGTGCACACTTAGCTTTTAATATATATGTTTGTTACAAAGTTGTATTTACAGCAGAGAAGCTGAGTTAAAGACTGAAAACTATTCAAAGTCTCTTTGAATTGAAGCGTTTAACATTCTTTGTGTTTATTCTGCATTGACTTCATTATATGGTGTAAACGTCTGTTACAGGCTTAAATATAAAGTTGGAAAATGTAACTGCAGCTATTGATCAAGTAATTGTGATTAATCAGGATTAATGACAGAAGATTGTGTCATTAATTAGTCATGTTTTAATCTACTGACAGCACTAGTGTTCACTCTGGTGCCTCCAACTGTTTTACGCCCTTTCAACACCTTCGTGGTCAAAAGTGTACACGCACAAAATCTACAATAAAACCCTCACGCAGCAATAGGAAAGACACACAATCCATTTATCTCTGTGTCTCAAACACACACACGTGTATTCAAAGCCTCGATTTGTTCATATTTCATCTGTTGTGTTTTTATCTTCAGCGTTTTCAGTGTTGCTGCATTTACACCAAAAATGTTTCCATTGATGAATCAGATTGATTTGAATGTGTTTCATCCATACAAATCCCTCCCTGGTGGTCACATGACTCTATAACATAACAGGAGTCATGTGACAAGAGTTTCATGCTGTAAAATGTCAAAATGGTTGAATGTGGTGGAGTAAAAATGTGAGATGTCAGCTACTTTTCTTCAATATGAAATGTTTGCAGGGCCTGACAGGAAGTGGACGGACGCTCTGATCACTTCCTGTTTGCTGAAGTGGGTTTTCAGTTGTTTAGAAACCAAAGGCTTGTTTTAAAAGACAGTTTAAATGGGACTGAGGGAACGACGTGTTTGTAGTTTATATCCAACAACATCGAGCAGTTTAATCAAAGAGTTCATGTTGCTAACAGCTCACCTCTCTGCAGCAGACACAGGCTGGACTTTAAAATCAATGAGACCACCTAAAGACCCGTCACTCTGTAAGGACACAGAGCTGGGTGGAGGTCCAGGCTGGTTCCTGTGAATAATGATGCAGCAGTGATGTGAGTGCTGAGCTGTGACATGGAGAAGAGTCATGGACAGTTAGAGATGGTCATCTCACCTCTGAGCTTTGGTCTGGCTCTCATGTTCCCCACACAGAGTGCTTTTAGAGGGAGGGACTCCCTCCTCTCTGTCCTCACACTGATCCATGCTGCTCAATTCACATCAGCTCACACACACTTTCTACCTGCAGAGGAAACAAATCATTCATGTGCACATCAGCTGAAATCCTCCTTTCATCATGTGTGCTGTCCAAATATCAGCTGCTTCTTTCCTGCTTCATCTCAGTGTCAGCTGGATGCAGTCAGACAGCAGTGTGAGGCAGAGGAAGCTGCCATCAGCTGCTCTGCTATCAGTCCACTAGATGGAGCCTGAAGCACACACGATGCATTCACTGACACACACTGATTCACTGTGACTGGAAGCTTCAGTCAGTCCAACACGTGTGAACAACATTTTAAACATTTCAGCTGATCCAGGATTCAAAGAGGATCAGCAGAGTTAAAGCTTCACACTAATTCTTCCTGCTGAGTTTGCAGAGAACTGCACACACACTGATTCACTGCTAATGAGAAGCTTCTTCCATCCAGTAATTCATCATCCATCAGCTCTGCTGCTGCTCTCAGTCCTGGACTCTGATCACAAACTAAAAGCAGCTTTTTAACTCGTGTCTGTAAGAACTCTTAGTGTTAGCTTAGTGTTAGCTTAGCTTTAGCTTAGTGTTAGCTTAGCGTTATTATGCTGTGTGCTAGCTTAGCGTCAGAGCTCTGCAGGTGTCTCCTGTGTAAATATTAATCACAGTGACAGTAAAGGAGGTAAAGGGCTGTGACGTCATCACGTACGCTGCGTCCTCTGTGGGCTCTGAGTGAACTCAAAGTACAAACTACAAGTACACAAACACGAACGTAGCTCAGAGTGGCGGACACACTCGGCCTCGTTGGTCCAGCTGTGAGTCCGTTACCGTGAACTATGGAGCGGCAGATTTGTGCTGAACTAAGCTGCACACAGCTGATGTTAGCCAGGAAACATTACACACTGACTTTAATGGAGAGACCGGAAATACAAACACACACAGTTTGTTGTGTGAAGAAATCAAACACGAGCTGAACAAACAGTAAAGTTCCTAAAGACAAACTGTTAAAGGAGGAAACAAAGCAAACTTACAGTTTCTTCACACACCAACAACAAGCTCCACTCCACACCTGGACACTAAACACGGACACACAGGTGAGCTGCTTCCTGGAAGGAGGCGGGGCTCCACCTGAAACTCAGCACAGGTGGGAGGGGCTCAGCTCTGTGTGTGCTGATGTGTTAACTTTAAAAATATGCCGTCTGACTGCTCAGACTGAGTCAGAGTAAAGTTCACATGCTGACGTGTGGAGACATGAAACCTTGTTGTAGCTGCAGGTGTGAACACACTGATCCCAGATCAGCTCTGCTGTATTTGTAACATGAACATTTCTGCTGCAAAGCTTCAAATGTTCAGCATGTTTCTCTGTTTCCAGTCTATAGATCCAGTCACACTTTCTACCTTCACCTGTGCAGTAAAGACTGAGAGCAGAGCTGAAACCAAGCGTCCAATCAGTGAGCAGCATCAACACCTGAGCTTCATTCAGACTCTGTTATTGAAGATGTTGTTGGTACAAAGTTCATCTGCTGCTCACATGAATCCATGAAAGATTTATTTCACTGAATGTTTCTTCAAAGCTCATTTCAACCTGTTGAAGTCATGAATGAAAGTGCAGACTGAGAGTGGATCACATGATGTTTGAGGTGTGTCATGTGACATGTTCAGTATTGTCACACATGTCTAGATTGTCCCTGATATCATAACTGCTCAAACACTGATGATTATATTTGAAGAATTATTCCTGATGGCAGCAAAGTTTGAATGGAGCTCTCTGTCTGTGCTGATTTGTCGCCCTCTGGAGGTCAAAGCACAAACTGCATGATGTCACTGTAACCACCACAGTGACAGGAAGTGTTTTTATGACTGAAACACTGAAATGATGCTAACGGCTGTCGTTAGGCTCACTGACAGCAGTGCTGATGTGTTCATGTCAAACACTGGCTCAGGTCAGACTCCTTCATCCTTCTCCAGCGTGAGGCCGCCCTCAGACCCACAGGAGCTCTGACCTTTGACCTCCTGACCCTAACCATTTTTTCTTGTTGCATCTTTAAATGCAAATCCATCCAAACTGTAGCCGAGCAAAAGAAGCTGGAAGCTGTTCTATGAATGATGTTGTTGAAGGAGCTTGGAAAGAAAAGCGTCTGGACTTATTTAAGTTGCTTGAAGAGGGACATGGACGTCTTAACGCCCACTCACATCCTGGGACATTTGATCACAGGAAATCACATGATAGCGTGGGGCTAGATCTCACAATGGGTTCACCCAAGACCTTGGCTGATTGAGACCCACACCCGTTTTCACGGAGGAGGAGGAGTTTCACATCCTGAACATGTGACAGCCTGGTTTAAAGGGACCAAAAGTAACTGGACACCTGATTCAGTTCAGGTTTATTCATCCACTCCAAACCACAGCAGCAGTCACCTCCAGGGAACCAGCTGATCCATGTAACTGGGGACAGACCACAGCCCAGAGCACTGGTTCATGATGTGTTTGTGGACTGTAGGTTGTTTGGATAGAGATGAGATGTACTCAGCAGTCTGTCTCTAATGTTTAATGAAATGTTCTGAAGATGATAATAACTTGTGATTTTCTTTTGAATGAATCTTTAATCGTGTTGTAGGGCCTCTGACTCTCATGAAGATTTTCACATCAATGTGCTTTTCACAAAGATATTAACAGTGAAAATGACGTGCAGCCCTGAACTACTCATGCGTTAACTCAGCGGTTCCCAACCCCCGGGTCACGGACCGGTCCGTGAGTCGTTTGGTACCGGGCCGTGAGAGTCGAGGCTCGGTGTGAAATTGATGGTTGATAGGTTTGTAGCATAAACCTGTTCGCTGGATCGTTCAATCCAGCTACACAGCAAAGCAAGACACGAGTAGTTCTTTATGTTTCTCGTGCACGGGAGAGACCTGGACCAATGCCGTTCCTTCGCTTGACCACAGTCGCTCTCGTCCGTTCCCTCGTAACACTGTTCTTTTATTGAGGTTACATGAACATACATAGGTTCATTAACATACACGTGAACAAAGGTACCAGTCTGTATGTTATGTAGGTGTGTGTGTGTGTGTGTGTGTGTGTGTGTGTGTGTGTGTGTGTGTGGAGTCAGAGTGTGACCCCATAAACGACTTCCCTAAACCTGCTGGTCTGGAAGTCCAGCAGTTCATCTAAACAAAAGGCACTTAGACTAAAACAGACATCCTACCACAAAACAATAAGAAGGTAGCACCTCTCCCATGATCCCAGGACGTGGGTGTGAATGCCAGAACGCTCTGGAGTCACACAAAGTCTTTAAAGACTACTATCATTACACAATTGGTTCTACACCTCTGAGCATATATGGTCAGATATTCCCCAATAACAATGACAATGATAAAATATAAATCCAACAATGGTTTTCAGGGTTTTTATCGTTAACTTCGTTTCCCTGGGTCTTTCCCGTGTTGTAGTCGTGTGTCTTATTTTGAAAGAAATGTTTACGCGTTACCATAGCGACCAGAGAGCATTAAGGGTGCAGACAGGTGCATCCAACAACATTTTATTTTCCCTTATTTGATTTATGGACCTAACTGTATGAACTGGACTTTGGCTTTAATGCTGCTCCTCTTCATCATTGCTGTGTTGCATTTCCATCATTCTGCTGCTGGATTCACTGCAGGCTTTAACAAACACTCCTTTGGGTCCAGGCCCAGCCACGTGTTTGTAAGCTGCTGTGCTCCTCACAAATAAAGCCTGAAGCAGCTCAGACTGTTAGAAGCAGCACTGAGCCCTGTTACAGTTATAGTGTTAGAGCAGCGGCTGCAGCCTACAGCATTTAAACTAGCTGACAGTAAACACATCAGTCCAGATGTTACCACATTACTTTGTGATGCTGAGAGTTAAAGGAGACTGGCTGATTAAAATCCCATTCCTTACATCACCGTCCTCTGCTCTGACTGCTTTCATTTAATCACAATCAGAATACTTTTTTGATCCCCAGGGGAAATTATTTAGGTTACAGTGCTGCAGCACAAACAGGAACAAAGACACAACACACTAAGTAAGAAATAGCACAATATACACAATATATACATGCATACATATGAGTCACTTATAAGCAGTGTTGGGACTAACGCGTTATTAAGTAACGCGTTACAGTAACTACGTTATTATTGTGGTAACGAGCACGGTAACTAGTTATTATGCCAAAATCAGGAACGCGTTACTCGTTACTGGGATTTAGATAGGGTCGTTACTCGTTACTTCGTGTGGTGGCATCGCGGAGTTTCCACAGATTCAGTAACATTAGCAAGTGGTGGAGGCAGCAGGTGGATGAAGGAAAAGGGACGCAGAAGGAAAAGAGACCCGAGGCGGCCGCCGGTCCAAGTGTGAACTGAACTTCAGGTAAGAAGTTATGACCTGCAGTCTCTCTGGGTCAGATATGAACCAAGTTTAGGTGGAGTTTATTTTCGTTATTCTGACTTTTTCCGTACTGCGTGCTAGCTAGCATGACGGAGTTTCTACACAGCTGGGTGGTGCTATGAAGTTAATGATGTTGAACCTTATTTTGTTCATAAGTTATTAGAGTTGCCAGCCGTCCCGTCTGGTATTCAGAGAAAATATTACGCGTTTCTTATTGAGGTGAAAAGGAACAGTTTGTCCCGTAATTCAGCTACAATGAAAAAGACACAAAGCTGGAGTTATTCTGTGTCTTTACGCTGCACAGCTGCCTCTTCTTCTCTCATTCTCCCCCCTCCCTCTCCCGTTTCTACTTCAATCATGAAACTGATCAATGATCAGCTGATCGGCTCTCTTGTTTGTTTATCGCCCACTTTGCGCCGAAAGAGGAAACCAGCGGATGTCGCGCTAAACAACAGCAGCACGTTTAAGCTTGATCAGCTGCTGTTAGAATTTATTTAATATTAATTTCTAGTATCAGCTGATGTTTGCTGGAGCCACAGCTGTAAAAAAAAAAGCTGCTGGTCATGATATGGTTTGGTTATCTGGTGAGAGGGAAACATGAAGATGAAACCAGGAGATGTCCTTACTGGATCATCAGAGCTGAGCAGGTGATGGAGAAACAGGTTTACCTTTTAGATGACATGAATGAGTTGAAGGGAAGTTATGAACTGTTTCTGAGAGACAAATAACCCCAGGATCCTTTTTTAGGTAGCTGACAGCTGGTAACTGTGCAGGTGCGGATCTAGCAAAGTGTGGCCAAGGGGGCATGTAGGGCATTAACAGGGAATGGGGGGCACAAAGAAATACTTTTCTTTCTTATTCTCATTTAAAATGTCTAGCTTTTAAAAAATAATTATCTGAATCTTACAACAAACGATTGATAGATTGATGCATATATACCATCAGAACAGTGTACATCACTGTCACAACAGTGTTTGTTTTCATTCAAAGGCTTTATGATTTTTCCTATAATGGTGGGCCAGTTTCTAGTCAAAATGCCCGGGCCAATTTTCTGTCCCAGTCCAGCCCTGTATGCAGCTCATCTGCAGTCTGGTGTTACCTACATCTTCCTATTCAGAAGGCAGAATTTCTGAGTTCTGAGTACAATCGAAAGCACCACGACTGCAGTTTTTGTGTTGGATGTAAAAGGCGCACATGACTCTGTGACGTAGGCTAGAATCATGGCAGCAGTCAATGACGGTCCAGGCGTGGGATTTCTCTCGTGGAAATATGCACGTTATCATATCCTTTCTATTGGTAGGTGGCACAGTGCACTTGTGGCAAGTAAGCAAGCTAGAAGACTGGCAAAGTTATGGAAGAAACACATTAACAAGAGAATTCTGAGTAAAACCAAAGTTACTTTCCCTAGTAACTAGTTACTTTGAAAGTAACGAGTAACTTGAAGTAACTGAGTTACTTTTGAGAGAAGTAACTAGTAATGTAACTAAGTTACTATTTTAAAGTAACTTACCCAACACTGCTTATAAGTAACATGTGAGTGCTGGGGTCTATGACAGCAGGCAGGTCTGTATTTATGTCCAGGCTGACATGAACAGCTAGTAGTTCAGGGTTCAACACTCAGGAAAGTGTGTGACCTTCCACACTGACAGAAGATGCTAAACATGACTTTAAACTGTTGTTTGTTAAAGCCTCACAGATCTGAGAGCAGGGCTCAGTGGGTACATGAGCCTTTATACATGAAGGCTTTCTGTTTCCAGGAGAGGAAACATGTGATCCAGCTGTGTTTGGTCACATGGATCTGCTCTGCATGGATCACCTGACTAAAACATGTTGTTATTATTGTTCTTACAGTCTTAAATCGGTACATCAGGCGGGTCACATGACACCCGGGGGTGACAGCAACATCTTTCCTCTTTAGAAAGCTGCTCTCTGTCCCAGGAGCTGTTGTCACAGTAACAGCAGGAACAGGAAGTCACATGCTCTCTGCTCTGTGATTGGCTGCTTCTTATCTCAGCTTCCTGCAGAGGGTGGAGGTCTGCTGATAACGCACACCAACAGAAGTGTGACTTTCACTTCCTGTTTATTGCTGTTGTTCTTAAAGCTCTCAGGCGATGCTGCAGCGCCCCCTGCTGACACAAACTCCTCCCTCTGTCTCAGAGGTCACAGGTCAGCCTGCTGCAGAGGGTCTGCCTGTTCATGGACTTCCTGTTACAGAGACGGGTCTCAGCGTCAACACTGGTTTCTGATTGGACGGTGTGGAAACCCAGCTTCCTCCAGCCGAGTGATGTGTGGATTCATCACTCTCTGTGGATCAGTGTAAGTCTGTGTGTGGGTCAGCTGCAGGACTTGTTTGACCTTTGACCCTGGCAGACAGAGCTGGTTACTGCTGTGTGACTCCTGCCGTCGCTCCACTTTAAATTTTACTTAAAATAAGTCCTGACATGGCCCCGCCCCCTATGACCTGCTGTTCCTGGATGTGCTGAGGACACAGCGGAGGCTCAGAGGGGGCGGGGCTTTTCCCGTGGCGGTAACCAAACTGCATTAGGTCACTGCACTGCCAGTGTTTAACCACACCTCTTCTGACTGACCTTTGACATGTTGATTTGATCCTTATTTAATGACGTCTTTTATCTAGTGATTTAATTCTGTGTATTTATATGTGATGGTGTTCCTGAGTTCAGCCTCAGCTGATATCCACAGACGCTCCTATTTGCTGGTTTTAAAAACACATTTTTCCATTCGCCTTTAGGTCAGGAGATGCACACGCCTACAGTACAGCCAGGGCTAATCTAAAGAAGGGCATCAAAAAAGCCAAACACCATTACAAAAAGAAGGTAGAAGAACACTTCTCCAACTCCAACCCCCGACGCATGTGGCAAGGACTCCAGACCATTACAGACTACAGGACCACCAAACCCTCCCCCGCATCCTCTGATGTCTCCTTCCTCAACGAGCTCAACAACTTTTATGCTCGTTTTGAGCGAGGGAACCCCACAACCACAACCAAAGCAGACATGACGCCAGACCACCAACCTCTGACTCTCTCCCCCACCGATGTAGGAGCGGTGCTGAGCAGGATCAATGTCCACAAGGCTGCAGGTCCCGATGGCATCCCCGGGCGTGTTCTCAGAGCGTGTTCTGGGGAGCTTGCAGGAGTGCTCACAGACATATTCAACCTGTCCTTGGCCCACGCTGTGGTACCGGCCTCCTTCAAATCCACCTCCATCGTCCCGATACCCAAAAACTCCAACCCATCTTGCCTCAATGACTACCGCCCAGTAGCACTCACCCCCATCATCACTAAGTGCTTAGAGCGGCTGGTCCTAGCACACTTCAAATCCTGTCTCCCCCCCACCCTGGACCCCCACCAATTCGCATACCGCTAGAACAGGAGCACAGAGGATGCAGTCTCCATCGCACTGCACTCTGTCCTCTCACACCTGGACAACAACAACACCTACGCCAGAATGCTGTTTATAGACTTCAGTTCAGCATTCAATACAATCCACCCCTCACAACTCATCAGGAAACTGACAGACCTGGGCATCAGCTCCCTCATCTGCAAATGGTTACTGGACTTCCTGACCAACCGCCCCCAACATGTCCGGCTGGATAACCGCTGCTCATCTACCATCACAATGAACACCGGTGTACCACAAGGCTGTGTGATGAGCCCTTTCCTCTACTCCCTCTTCACCCACGACTGCAGACCTGCTGATGGTTCCAACACCATCATTAAGTTTGCAGATGACACCACGGTGATTGGCCTCATCAGTGACAACGATGAGGCCGCCTACAGGGAGGAGGTGGATCGTCTGGCTGAGTGGTGCGACACAAACAACCTGCTGCTCAACACCGAGAAGACCAAGGAGCTCATCGTGGACTACAGGAGGAATGCTGACCCACATCCACCCATCCACATTAAGGGGACGGCTGTGGAGCGTGTGAGCAGCTTCAAGTTCCTGGGAGTCCACATCTCCGAGGATCTCACCTGGACGACCAACTGCTCCAAGCTGGTCAAGAAGGCTCACCAGCGCCTCTTCTTCTTGAGGACTCTGAGGAAGAACCACCTGTCCTCAGACATCCTGGTGAACTTCTATCGTTGCACCATCGAGAGCATCCTGACCAACTGTATAACAGTCTGGTACGGGAACTGCTCTGCCTCGGACCGGAAGGCGTTGCAGAGGGTCGTGAAAACTGCCCAGCGCATCGCCGGAGCACCACTTCCTGCCATGAAAGACATCTACAGGAAGCGGTGTCTGAAAAGGGCTGCGAAAATCATCAAAGACCCCAGTCACCCATCACATGGACTCTTCACCCTCCTGCCCTCTGGGAGGCGCCACAGGAGCCTCCGGACTAAGACCACCAGGTACCGGAACAGCTTCTTCCCCACAGCTGTCAGACTCCTGAACTCTGCCTCCTGACATCTGACCCACGTTAAACTCATGGACTGAACATACACACACCCACAATGGACAACTGTACCCTCAAACACAATAATAACATGGACTGAACCACCACTCACAACCACTAGCACTTTATATAGCCTCTGTAGAAACTATCTACACCCTCACTTATCTTAACTGCACTACTGTATAGCTCTGTGTAAATAATCATTCTGTACATTCAATAATCTTTAATCCTACAACTGTTTACAACTTGCATAGTTCCCATTTCTGTATAGCTGTATATCCCAGATTTCTGTAAAGTTATTTATTTCATATTCTGTATAGTTTTTCATATTTATATCCTGTTCATAGCCTGTACATAGCTTGTACTCACTACAGCCTGTACATACTTAGTTATAGAATATTCACAACATACTTCATACCGTGTACATTATAACATACCATAATAGACCCATTTCTGTAATATACTCACATATCTATACTATTGCTAATATATATTGTAATATATCTATATCACTAAAGCACTTCTGGATGGATGCAAACTGCATTTCGTTGCCCTGTACCTGTGCATGTGCAATGACAATAAAGTTGAATTCTATTCTATTCTATTCTATTCTATTCTATTCTATTCTAAAGTGACTCTTTTAAAAACATGTCTGCCTGAAATTCACATTTCATTTATTTTGGGGGATTTTAACAGAGAGATAGAACTTTATGAATCCCTCATGTTTATCCTCCAGGGAATCCAGTTTGTAGTAGCAGAACACCGACAAATTTTTACACAGCACAGAATTAGGATATCAAATAAAGGGGAATAAGAGAATATGAATATAAGCATAAATACACTGAACAAAAATATAAACGCAACACCTTTGTTTTTGCTCCCATTCCCCATGGGATGGACGTAGAGACCTAAAATTCATTCCAGATACACAATATAACCATCCCTCCCAAACAGTGGTCACAAATCAGTCCAAATGTGTGGTAGTGGGCACATCTGCTATATTGAGATAATCCATCCCACCTCACAGGTGTGCCACATCAGGATGCTGATCTGACATCATGAGTAGTGCACAGGTGTACCTCAGACTGCCCACAACAAAAGGCCACCCTGGAATGTGCAGTTTTTTGCGCTATTGGGGGTCTGGGGACCCAGAACCGGTCAGTATCTGGTGTGACCACCATTTGCCTCATGCAGTGCAACACATCGTCGCATGGAGTCTATCAGATTGTCAATTGTGGCCTGTGGAATGTTGGTCCACTCCACTTCAATGGCTGTGCGAGGATGTTGGATATTCGTGGGAACTGGTACACGCTGTCGTATACGCCGGTCAAGCACATCCCGAACATGCTCAATGGGTGACATGTCCGGTGAGTATGCTGGCCATGCAAGAACTGGGACATTCTCAGCTGCCATCTGCCCTGAACAATGTGAACCATGATTCATCCGTGAAGCGCACACCTCTCCAACGTGCCAGACGCCATCGAATGTGAGCATTTGCCCACACAAGTCTGTTACGGCGACGAGCTGGAGTCAGGTCAAGACCCCGATGAGGACGACGGGCATGCAGTTGAGCATCCCTGAGACGGTTTCTGACAGTTTGTGCAGAAATTGTTTGGTTGTGCAAACCAATTGTTCCAGCAGCTGTCTGGGTGGCTGGTCTCAGACGATCTTGGAGGTGAACCTGCTGGATGTGGAGGTCCTGGGCTGGTGTGGTTACACGAGGTCTGCGGTTGTGAGGCCGGTTGGATGTGCTGCCATATTCTCTGAAACGCCTGTGGAGACGGCTTATGGTTGAGAAATGAACATTCAATGCACGGGCGACAGATCTGGTTGACATTCCTGCTGTCAGCATGCCAATTGCACGCTCCCTCATTGCTTGTGGCATCTGTGGCATTTTGCTGTGAGACAAAACTGCACATTCCAGGGTGGCCTTTTGTTGTGGGCAGTCTGAGGTACACCTGTGCACTACTCATGATGTCAGATCAGCATCCTGATGTGGCACACCTGTGAGATGGGATGGATTATCTCAATATAGCAGATGTGCCCACTATGTGCTCATGTGCTATCAGTCCACTAGATGGAGCCTGAAGCACACACGATGCATTCACTGACACACACTGATTCACTGTTTGGGAAACTAGAAAAATGTTGGTCTTGAACTAGCTGCATAATGCAGACAGGGTAGGACCCAAATATAACGGCGAAACATCTTCAAGCAACTTATAGAAGTCCAGATGCTTTTCTTTCCAAGCTCCTTAAACTATGATGACCTGGATGACTGAGAACCTTCACAGGAAAAATGAAACACACTGAACAAAGAATGCAAGACTTTCACAATAAAACAGCAAACAAAGGAACACAACACTGACACGTGAGCTTGACAGAGGAGTGGAGGAAAGGCAGACGAGAGTGAGCGAGGGAAAGAGGAGACAAGAGAGACATGACAGGCTGAGGAAATATAGAATGGAGCACCAGGCCTCACACAAACACACACAAACACACACAAACACACACAGAAACACACAGAGACACACAGAGACACACAGAGGCACAGAGGGAATCTAATGATCAAGGAACTAAACAGGAAGTATAAGAAACTCAAAGCAGCATAAATAAGACTGTAAATGAACCAGAACCATAAACCATAATACAAAAAATGCAAAGTGCTTGGTCAAAGGGACCCAGAACCATTAAAGTTCTTTTCTTTGCTCTTCAGTGTTTGAGTTCAAACAGACTCCACATTAAACTATGACAGCACCGTCCCTGCTGCTGCTGTCAGACCTGTTATTCACTCACTGCTCGCCAGTGTTTCTAATGAGTTTTACTCATCCATGAGAGTTTAAAGCTTGCACTTACAAGCAATGTTCCCTCTAATGTTTCACTTGTCTGAGCGAACACACAACCTCCCTGAGCGATCCACTGTGAGCGACATTAGACGTGTGCACTGTGGTCACGCCAGCGTCGAATCCATCCAAGTTACATGTTTATTAAAATAATCAATTTACAGCGTTTACATTTCTGTTAAACTACTTTTAATTAACTGCTTTAGCCCACTTACAATGAAAGTTAAAAAAGAAAATCTTGTTCATGACCTGTAGCATGTTAACACTATTGGAAGGAAAAATAACTTGAACTTCAATTTTGAAAACACAACTTTCTTTAAATAAAGCTCTGACTTGTATTATGAGTCTGTGGTCTGGGAGAGAGTCTGTAACTCTGTCTGCAACATACAGTAAATAATGACCAATGTTGGGCAGTTAATTATATAGTTACTTCTTCAAAAAAGTAACTGAGTTTTGCAAACAGAGTTTTTTGCAGCTGTTTACTGCAAAAAACTACAGCCAAGGTGTTTTTTTAAAAATAAACATTTCAAACTATTTACAGAACAATCAGCTGTTCTGCATCAAATCTGATGCCACACAAATTATTTGTGCCGCTCCAAAAAATAATTTCTGTCCACTATGAGATGAAGGAGAACAACAGCTTGATACCTGCAGGCCTGACAACAGCAGATGTATCACTGCTGTAACACCTGTAACACTCAGCAGTCGCCTCATTGTTCTGACACACAACAAAACTACTGACTACACTACACACTAACTACACACTAACTACACACTAACTACACAAGATTTGCTCTAAACGTCTCAAATCTCTCACATCTCAAAACACCGCCGTCACTCCGTTTCTTAACAACTAAATGCCATGTTTTGATTGGTCGACATGGTACATTTTTCGACCAATAGGAAAGGCTGGGGGTTGGTATTGTTTTTGCTCACAGGCTTTCGAGCGTTTTCCTTATAAAACGCAGTTTTTACCGTTTCTTCCTGCAGTAAATATAAACAACGACAGTATTCAGGAAGAAAACCAAACATTGCAGATATTTTTATCATAACTCTGGTTTTACGTGGTCGATCAACACAATTTAAAAACTGGTATAAAGTCCACACTTTTCCTGTCAGTTGTTCCGTCTGTCCTGCTCACATCTCCAATGGTTGTACACGTTGTCATTAACGTGGCTTCACTCCACATCAGCTGCTTTGCTAAAACACCGGCACATATTTACTTTAATTTCAATTCAGGTTAGAATTCTTTTTGTGTGCTCAATACAGATTTTCTCTGCGCAGAGACCGTGCCAACAGTGCGCAGCTTAGAGGGAACATTGCTTACAAGGTGACTACCAATAAAAATGAGTGTGCTTCACTGTCAGAGCTACGGTGATTCATCCAGTAGGACTTGATAATAAAAATATTTGTTTGATGCTTTGCATTGAGGCGCATTGTTGAATTTGCAGGGACACAATAACCACAGATCAGTTGTTCAAACCACTACAGTAGGGAGCCATGTCATGAATAATAAACAAATACTAATACTAATACTACTACTAATAATAATGTTAATTTAAGTAATTGTTTTTGACTGAACATCACATATAATGTAACAAGCAGTAAATTCAGGTTAAGTGCATTATCAGCATTTGGAGGAGCTCCTTATCCTTCACTGCTCACCTCTTACAAAGTGTTCACACAGTTTGCTAGCTTCTTTCAGCCTGCTAGCTATGCTAACAAGTCTACTACACACACTTGACTCGGTCACATGACAGACAGCAGAGATAGCTGCTCTGCTAGCTAAGCTAACTCATGTTAGCTTAGCTAGGTCAAGGTCAAAGAAATGAGGCGATGCTGCTGGGAGTTACGTCACAGACTAGCAGAATTTAGTTATTCAGCATAATATTTAATCCTTATTATCTGCTCCTCTCACCTCTGTTTACATCTGAAAACAAGAAAATTTAGCCAACAGTTTATTAGCTTTGGTGAAATTATAAACAGGCATCAGCGCGGTCACCTATACTGTGCTTTAATGCTGGAGCAGCAGGAACACCAGTTAATCTAAAATCTCCTTTTCTCTCTAAAAAGTGACAGCAGACTGAGTCAAAGACAGAAACCTTATTTAAACACCAAATATTCACTTCCTGATCCAGGATTCAAAGAGGATGTTGAACTTACTCAGCTTCTTCCAATGAACGTCTTCACTCTGCAGCTCTCTGCTGTCTGGACCAGGTCTGTGTAGAAACAGAGAAAATCCTCTGCTTCTTCTCCGTCAGCAGTCGTCTGTGTCTGCAGACTGCGTCACATTAAACACTTCACACCAGCAAAGAGGCTGAAGCTCACAGGTCAAAGGTCAGCTGCTGCACCTTATGTGATATTAATTTGATCAATCATTATCTTGGAGCAGGTTTCTGTTCCAACTCCAACACACAGAAAACAACCCTGAGAACGAATCAGATGATATGTGGGTGTGTCTGCAGGCTTCAATAGATGAGCATTAAACACTCAGCAAAGAGGCTGAAGCTCACAGGTCAAAGGTCAGCTGCCACACTGTATATAACAATTCACTTTTGAACAGTAGATAGCCTGTAGGCGTCTCTGCAGTGATAAACAGTTTACACATTAAACACTGAACCATAAAAGAAGCTTAAGCTGCAGCTCACAGGTCAAAGCTCAGCTGCTGCACCCACTTATGAGTTTAAATAAATCATGAACAGTCCAACACCTATGAATGAAATTTAGAGGATTCAAAGAAATATTGATAAAAGTTCTCGGAGCTGCTGTGCAAATATTTTTAACTCACTATGGAAACTCCTGGTTTCAAACTTTAAGCTTTTTTGCTGAAGCAGTTGTACAGAAATAATATTAAACTATAACAGTACTGATATACAGTGATCCCCTCAAAAATAAACACAGATATAAAACTTCTGTCCATTCTGCCATTAAAACGGTAAAATAGATCCACTGATCTGATTTTTTTACTGTTTATGAAGAATAAGCAAATATATTATAAGATGATGAGGTGAGAAAAAAAAATCCTCAGAATCACTCGTTTGTATTCAAATGTCAAAGTTCGTGTTCATCTGTTCCTCTCCTACACGTCACTATAAAGTTTAATCTTGTAAAAGTCAAAGTTTGAGTTCATATTCACTGCAGTTTAGTACAATATCTACATGTTAACGTTTGTTTGTGCTAAACTGTTCATTTGTTCCGTTTCATAATAAAATATATAAACATCTGTAACATCTGCACTTTAATATCTGGTATTTTGTACAGACAGAAGACAAAAGGTTTACTTTAGTATTAAAATATGAGTCCCGTACAAATCAAATATGTATATATAAAACTTAAAACTGATTTTTTTCAAACTTTTTTCCTCACCAGGAAAAAAGAAAAACTTTTTACATGTCAAAGCTCAACATCTGACTTACTATTAATATAAAAACCGTGACTGAAGCATCTTTAAATGTTCCGATTTATTAACAGTGTTTTAAACTTAATACAGTAACGTTTGTTCAGTCTGAGAAATGTAAAACATGTTTTATCCTCCATCTTTGTTTCAGTGTGAACAGTCTGAGCGGACAGTTCGTGATATTTTTAACAGAGGCCGACCTGCTGAATCAAATTTGTTTTAAAGAACAAAGTCCTCTGCTGTCCCTCCACCTGCTGCCTCTGAACACGAAGGGTGAGAACTTTAAATTAACACTGTGGCAGATATGTAACCATCTTTAAATGATCTCACTGACTTACAGACAAATGAAGGAAGACGTCTGTGGTGGCTGAAACCTCCACCCAAAACATATCCACAGACAGCAAGGTTGTTGTAGTTTTGTAATTTTTAATTAGTTTTTATTTGCATTTCTTTTTCACTTTGTGTTTTTAATTCTGTTTAGTTTCAGTTAGTTTCCACAGTGAGTTTGCTTGTTTCAGTTTATATTTGATTTTTTATTTATTATATATTTACGGGGTCAGAGGCTGGACTGACGTAGATTAATGTAGATTTTATGATAAAAACGGAACTTTTTGAAAGCAGTGACTCAGTCTTTTTTTTAGCCAAACTAACAACACTAACAGGCCATTTCCTGTAAAATGTTAATCAGTTTTCCAAAATCATTTCATTGATCATTCTCAATAATTTAGTTAATTTAGTTCAGTTTTGTGTGTTTTGTAACACTTCTTCCTGTTGGAGAGGAGCCAACAGTTTGTGACGCAGTATTTTTAAGACCGACATGTTGAACCTGAATCTAACACACATCTATACGAAGTATTCATTTACAAAGTGCGCTCTCTGTCTCCTGCTGTGCGTGTAAATAAAAACATCTGGAGCTCAGCGGCTCTCCGGTTGAGCTCAGGCCACATTCAGTGTGTTTAGTCTGATTCCCGGACTCTGATCACACAAGGCCAGAAAATGGCGGAGACACTCGGCCTTGTTGGAAAACGTTACACACTGACTTTAATGGAGAGACCGGAAATACAAACACACACAGTTTGTTGTGTGAAGAAATCAAACACGAGCTGAACAAACAGTAAAGTTCCTAAAGACAAACTGTTAAAGGAGGAAACAAAGCAAACTTACAGTTTCTTCACACACCAACAACAAGCTCCACTCCACACCTGGACACTAAACACGGACACACAGGTGAGCTGCTTCCTGGAAGGAGGCGGGGCTCCACCTGAAACTCAGCACAGGTGGGAGGGGCTCAGCTCTGTGTGTGCTGATGTGTTAACTTTAAAAATATGCCGTCTGACTGCTCAGACTGAGTCAGAGTAAAGTTCACATGCTGACGTGTGGAGACATGAAACCTTGTTGTAGCTGCAGGTGTGAACACACTGATCCCAGATCAGCTCTGCTGTATTTGTAACATGAACATTTCTGCTGCAAGGCTTCAAATGTTCAGCATGTTTCTCTGTTTCCAGTCTATAGATCCAGTCACACTTTCTACCTTCACCTGTGCAGTAAAGACTGAGAGCAGAGCTGAAACCAAGCGTCCGATCAGTGAGCAGCATCAACACCTGAGCTTCATTCAGACTCTGTTATTAGTGTGAATGCTTTTCAAGCATTCACAGTATTGTTCTTCTAATCTTTATTATTAGTGTGAATGCTTGAAAAGCATTCACAGTATTGTTCTTCTAATCTTTATTATTAGTGTGAATGCTTGAAAAGCATTCACAGTATTGTTCTTCTAATCTTTATTATTAGTGTGAATGCTTTTCAAGCATTCACAGTATTGTTCTTCCAATCTTTATTCTATTTTATTTATTAGTGTGAATGCTTGAAAAGCATTCACAGTATTGTTCTTCTAATCTTTATTAGTGTGAATGCTTGAAAAGCATTCACAGTATTGTTCTTCTAATCTTTATTAGTGTGAATGCTTGAAAAGCATTCACAGTATTGTTCTTCTAATCTTTATTATTAGTGTGAATGCTTGAAAAGCATTCACAGTATTGTTCTTCTAATCTTTATTATTAGTGTGAATGCTTGAAAAGCATTCACAGTATTGTTGTTGTAATCTTTATTATTATTATTATATTTTATTCTGTATTCCGTACGTTTTTTGTAATCCTACTCCTTCAAAACCGTTCAACTTAGAAAAACCATTCCAACACCGTTAGATTCCTATTCTTTTGGACAACACTGCTTCCATTTTTCATATTTTTAACATTTATATTTTTAATTTTATTCAACTTTATTCAACAAAAATTTATAATGTATTTCAATGGGGAGACCCTTCAAATCCTCATTCAACTTACTCATTTTTAAACTCTTACTACTTCCACATACATTGACATAGAGCCACCATTCAAACTTTAAAACGAAGACAAGACATTCAACTATTCAACTTGCATTTATCTTTTCAATATCTATTATACTTTTTCTTCAGTTCCAGTTTAAGTTTCATGATGTTTTTTCACCCGTTTCAGAGTTTATAATGGGTGTGTATGGGACGGAATGTTGGGGCTAGAGTGAGGCAGCTCAACTGCTAGAGTGAGAGGAGCAAAAAAAATAATCTTAAAATCTTTTTTAAAACTGCTGCTGTGTCCGCAGCGTTTGCTCTACAGGTATGATTTTACCCTCAAAACGTAGCCATGGCTGTCCTCTTTCATCCAATGTGTTTACTATTGTACTAGGTGTTATGGTTCTTTCATAAATGTCACCAATGCACAGCCTCCTCCCTCCAACTCTTCCATAGACTCTAATGTTAAAATGGCTCAGAAGGTTCGTTTGAAAATCAGAAGAGCATGGTGTCTTTCCACTGTCACCACGTCCATATAATAAACTCCACAGACATGAAAACTGAGAATTTGGTAGACTAGACATTGCTGTCGCTCACAGTGAAAGAATTTTGTCAATACGACTTTTACTTTTCATTTGGGAACGATTTGTTTCGGCCTGACTTTTCTGTTCATTTTAAGCAGCAAAAGTGAGGTGCATGTCTGTGTGCGTGTGTATGGAGCCATTGGGTGCGGTCACTATAGCAACCAGGCTCACACCTGCCTGCTTAACGAGCTCTCTCTGCCACTCTGCCAAAATTAATCTTAAACACTTCTCTTTCAACTGCTGCTGTGTCCACAGTGTTAAAGCCATCATTTTACCCTCAAAACGTCGCCATCGTTGTTCTTTTTCCAACATCTTGTCTTTCAAAGCTCAGAGATGTAAACTTTTTAAACTGTGTGGGTCCAAGTGGAGGGATCACATTTTAGTCATTCAGTGATTCAAAGAATATGACCTTTTAATATTCTTTCAGATGTTTTCTGACTCTAAATGTTCTTTTCTCATTTCTTAGGTTTTTCTAATTTACAATTAAAACATTTTCAGCTTTTTTCCAACTTCTTCTTCCGTGTAACCTTCAGCTTTTAGCAGTTCAGCACTTTTGTTTTCAGGTTAAATTCGGGGTTTTTTTTTTATCTCATTCAAAATTTTTAACTTAAATTCAGTAATTATTTCATTTCAATGCATACATTCAGATTCAAGCATTCACACTGCAGTTTCTTCAGAAAATGCACTTTCTAGTTGTGTGGATGCTTTAAGCATCCACACTATTGAGTTCCTGTTTCTCTTTATTCTTTATTGTGTGGATGCTTTAAGCATCCACACTATTGAGTTCCTGTTTCTCTTTATTCTTTATTATTATTCTTAGGACTTCCGTACACTTTTCGCCGTGGAACTACTTCCACAATTTTTGTGCTATTTTCACCGTTCAAACTTTAAACTATTCAGCTATTTTTGCTAATGCCGGCTATGACTTTTGCTATTTTTAACTATTATACTTTTTAAAATATTCCACTTTTTTCCTTTAATTTGTCCCATTGAAATGAATGGGAAACTTCAGCAATTCTGCTAAAATTTGCTTGTTTTTGAAACTTAACTACTTCCTCATATTTTCACCTAGAACAACCATTCAAACTTTAAAATGTTCACAAATTATTGGGCTATTCAGGTATGATTCAGCTTTTTCAAATCTTTTACTGTTTTACTTTTATGCCTCTTAAAGTTTTGAGTTGCAAAATTGTGATTTTTCACAAAATACATGTGTTGTTATGGTTGCTATGCTCTTGGCTTCCAGTGTGCCACTGAAGGTTTTGCAATTTTCACTTCATGTCCGAACAACTTCCTGCTACTTGCTCAATTTTCACTCAACTTCCACAAATTATACATCAAAACGTAGGTATTTTTGCTGGCTTTCAGAAAATGTCACCATCATTGTTGTGGGATTTATAGAATTTTTGCAAATCTCCTCAGACTAACACAAGGTCAGAAAACTCTCCATATAAAGTGAATGGAGAGCTTGTTCAAAATCACCGCTGGATTTCTGTAATGAGAGGCATGTTCGAATCGTCATATCTCCTTAACGAAGCAAAGTTAAGACATGAGGCTTGTCCCCGAATATCTTCAGACACCCCTGACGCTCACAATTCAAGAATTTCTTTCTCACCTATTACCGTTCTGAAATGAGTTGGACTTGTTTGAGGGTAGGAAATTCGTCCTTCGCTCAGATTTCTTCAGATTTCAAACCCTGGAAATGAACCACTTTTTTCTCTCGTCATAACTTTTTTTTGGATTTCCACAGAGACCTGAACATTTCCATGACTGTTCACCAAAGCCTGCTGTCTCTTACGGTGAAAGAATGATATCGATACTCCAAATAGATTTCAAGTTACAAAGCGTTGTTTGAGGGCAAGTCAAGGCAGTTTTTGCTTCGCTCTACTCAGTTATGGTGCATTAGAAGTCAAATATCTTTAATAATTCATATTTTAATGATAAATTGTAAACACTGGAAGATTCCCCCATGTCTTCTGAACAAAACGGTGTAAGAATGACCGTTCTAGCCCCTACGGTTAGGAAATTATGGTCATTTGTTTGAGGGGAGTCGTCACTATGAGAAATAGACTGCAATAATCCTGTGCCTCTCTCTGCTGCGTGTGTAAAAAGATGCACCTTTTTGGCGGGAAAACGTAAACAGCCACTCTGATTGGTGGATTTAAATTCGGCAGCTCTCTCCCTCTGTGTCTGTCTGTGTGTGTGTGTGTGTGTGTGTGTGTGTGTGTGTGTGTGTGTGTGTGTGTGTGTGTGTGTGTGTGTGTGTGTTTAGTGGGAGAGAGAGAACCCTACCCTTATTTGGCAGCATGTCATTGTAGGATTTAAATTGAATATAGTTAGACTGATTGACTGGATTAGAGCCTGTGTTTGTGTGTCCCTCTCTGCATTTCTGTTTCAATATGCCTCCATATTTGTAATTTTGTAAGTTATTACTATTCTGCTAAATCATAGTATTTCTGGTACTTTTCAGTACTTGTGCTAAATACAGTATTTCTGCTAAATTATAGTATTTCTGCTTTATTATACTATTTGTGCTAAAACATAGTATTTCTACTAAATGTAGTATTTCTGCTTTTTATACTATTTGTGCTAAATTATAATATTTCTGCTTTTTATACTATTTGTGCTAAATTATAATATTTCTGCTTTTTATACTATTTGTGCTAAATTATAATATTTCTGCTTTTTATAGTATTTGTGCTAAAACATAGTATTTCTACTAAATTTAGTATTTCTGCTTTTTATACTATTTGTGCTAAATTATAATAGTTCTGCTTTTTATACTATTTGTGCTAAATTATAATATTTCTGCTTTTTATACTATTTGTGCTAAAACATAGTATTTCTACTAAATGTAGTATTTATGCTTAATCATACTATTTCTGCTTTTTATAGGATTTGTGCCTAATATAGTATTTCTGCTTTTTATAGGATTTGTGCTTAATATAGTATTTCTGCTAAATTATAGTATTTCTGCTTTTTATAGTATTTGTGCTAAAACATAGTATTTCTACTAAATGTAGTATTTATGCTTAATCATAGTATTTCTATATATTTCTGCCAGGTCCCCAGGCAGCCAATCCTCTGTGAGGACTTAGACATTCAAATTTTCAAATCAGGGCCTGCACGGTTTCCCAGCCAATCATATATGTGTCCTGAGGCATTCAAATTTGCATATTGGGGCCTTCATGGCTTCTAAGCCAGCCAATCATATCTGAGGGCTGAGGAATTCAAATCCACAAATCAGGGCCTACACGGCTTCCCAGGCAGCCAATCATATATGTGGCCTCAGGCATTCAAATTTGCATATTGGGGGAATTCGTGGCTTCTAAGTCAACAAGTCATCCATGTCGTATATCTCTAAAAATTCACATTTTAATGATAAATTGTTAACACTGGAAGATTCCCCCATCTCTTCTGAACAAAACGGTGTAAGAATGACCGCTCTAGCCCCTACGGTTAGGAAATTATGGTCATTTGTTTGAGGGGAGTCCTCACTATGAGAAATAGGCTGCAATAATCCTGTGCCTCTCTCTGCTGCATGTGTAAAAAGATGCACCTGTTTTGGCGGGAAAAAGTACACAGGCTCTCTGATTGGTGGATTCAAATTCAGCAGCTCCCAGGCTGACCTAGAAACTTACTTCTCTCTCCCTGTGCATTTTTTTGCTGATTTTTTCATTTAACAAGTATATTTGAGGGACCCTCAGCATGTTCAGCATTTTTTCAGCTGTCCATTTTGCTTTTCCAATTTTTCTGTTTAACTTATTACTATTGTGCTAAATCATACTGTTTCTGCTATTTCATAAGATTTGTGCTTAATATAGTATTTCTGCTTTTAATAGGATTTGTGCTTAATATAGTATTTCTGCTTTTTATAGAATTTGTGCTTAATATAGTATTTCTGCTTTTTATAGAATTTGTGCTTAATATAGTATTTCTGCTTTTTATAGGATTTGTGCTTAATATAGTATTTCTGCTAAATTATAGTATTTCTGCTTTTTATAGTATTTGTGCTAAAACATAGTATTTCTACTAAATGTAGTATTTATGCTTAATCATAGTATTTCTATATATTTCTGCCAGGTCCCCAGGCAGCCAATCCTCTGTGAGGACTTAGACATTCAAATTTTCAAATCAGGGCCTGCACGGTTTCCCAGCCAATCAAATAAGTGTCCTGAGGCATTCAAATTTGCATATTGGGGCCTTCATGGCTTCTAAGCCAGCCAATCATATCTGAGGGCTGAGGAATTCAAATCCACAAATCAGGGCCTGCACGGCTTCCCAGCCAGCCAATCACATATGTGGTCTCAGGCATTCAAATTTGCATATTGGGGAATTCGTGGCTTCTAAGTCAACAAGTCATCCATGTCATATATCTCTAAAAATTCATATTTTAATGATAAATTGTCAACACTTGAAGATTCCCCCATCTCTTCTGAACAAAACGGTGTAAGAATGACCGTTCTAGCCCCTACGGTTAGGAAATTATGGTCATTTGTTTGAGGGGAGTCGTCACTATGAGAAATAGACTGCAATAATCCAGTGTCTCTCTCTGTGCTGCGTGTGTAAACAGAAGCACCCGTTTTGGTGGGGAAAAGTGCACAGCCTCTCTGATTGGTGGATTCAAATTCAGCAGCTCCCAGGCTGACCTAGAAACTTACTTCTCTCTCCCTCTGTGTGTGTGTGTGTGTGTGTGTGTGTGTGACAGAGAGAGAGAGAGAGAGAGAGAGAGAGAGAAAGCCTTTTAATGGGATGATCTCATTGTAAGATTCAAAATCAATATATTTAGACTGGTTGACTGAATTGGATCTTGTGTGTGTGTGTCTCTGTGCATGTGTGTTTCCTTATGTGTCCATATTTGTGATTGTGTGGCTGTTATATTTTTTTGCCGATTTTTTTCATTTAACAAGTATATTTGAGGGACCCTCAGCATGTTCAGCATTTTTTCAGCTGTCCATTTTGCTTTTCCAATTTTTCTGTTTAACTTATTACTATTGTGCTAAATCATACAATTTCTGCTATTTCATAAGATTTCTGCTTAATATACTAGTTCTGCTTTTTATAGGATTTGTGCTTAATATACTATTTCTGCTTTTTATAGGATTTGTGCTTAATATACTATTTCTGCTTTTTATAGAATTTGTGACTAATATAGTATTTCTGCTTTTTATAGGATTTGTGTTTAACCTTCAGAGGTCCTTAGGGACATTTATTGTCTTTTGCATTTTTAATTTTAATATAGTATTTCTGCTAAATTACAGTATTTCTGCTTTTTATACTATTTGTGCTAAAACATAGTATTTCTACTAAATGTAGTATTTATGCTTAATCATACTATTTGCATATTGGGGAATTCGTGGCTTCTAAGTCAACAAGTCATCCATGTCATATATCTCTAAAAACTCACATTTTAATGATAAATTGTCAACACTTGAAGATTCCCCCATCTCTTCTGAACAAAACGGTGCAGTGACCGTTCTAGCCCTTACGGTTAGGAAATTATAGTCATTTGTTTTGAGGGGAATCCTTAATGGATAATGTTTATATATATATATTTGTCTTTAAAACATCTTTGCAGACTGACTGTCCTGGACTGGTTGTTGTTGTTTTTTTTTCAGGTCTGGTGAACTCAGCTCATTGGTGTTGGTGTTCAGGAGTAGAGCCTTCTAATAATATTTATTCAAGTTATAGATTTAAAGTTCTGCGAGTTTTTTCTGTAGCAAATAAATATTGTATAGAATATTTAAAATCACCTACATTTTTGATGTTTACAATGCCCATTGTGTGTAATAATGGAATTTCCTACTACCCGTGAACGCCTCATCTTTTACCTGACTGCCGGACATCCGCCTTTCCGCACACTTCGCTGAGTCCGCTCTGGGTGAGTGCTGCTGCTCTGCTTCTCCTCTTCTCTCCTAAATGTTTATAGTCTGTTTGTGCGATTTAACGAGTTCTTTTAGTGATTTATAAAGCCAACCGAGGTATAACTCATATTAGAGTAACACAGTGGTTGCTTTTTCTTAGTGAAACTTTGTCATTTTTGTATGTAAAAGGAGTGTTTGATGAGCTAACAACCCGATGCTAATGCCTAGCGCTCCTTTGAGCCCAGTGTGAAATGAAAATTTGACTGTGAACCACGGTTATTGTGTTGTTTTATTAATTACATTTGGTGTGTTTGTCAGTCTGTTACATAAGGTGCAGTTAGTTCTCTTCACAAATCAGTTGGTTAAAACAGCCTCATTCTTTATGCTGTAAAGTTTTTAACGAACCGCCATCTTAGATTCAGTGTCAGCTGTCGGCAAGATCAAAGGAGCCATTTTACCGCCTCTGACCGAACACGGGAGAAAAAGAGTCACGTGTGTGCAGGTCTTGTGGGTTAATTAAGACAAAGGAGGGGGGGAGAAACTGAGGATTAAACATAGGCTATGTCCCCACATACACGGGTATTTTTGAAAACGGAGATTTTCCGTTTCTGTTTTAAAAAACAATCCCGTCCACACATAAATGCAGAAATGAAGGAGAACGCTGCTAGGAACATGCCAAAGCAGCAGGTGGCGCTATATTCCTAACCGTGTAGAAATGTTGGCCAATCAGAAGTCTAGAAGCCTCGGTGGGAAATGGTAAACAAAGATGGGGCATAGAAGCAGAACCCAGTCATATCTGTGGGGGGACAGTAACTGTGTGCGCATATGTAAGCATTTAAACACTGCAGAGAGAACAATTAACAGTAACCGTATTGTAGAAATGCATTTCACCGAAACAATAACGTGGCGCACAGTGTGACGTCAAAAAAGGCGCTGCGTTTTCTCCGTTTCCCTGTCCACGCATAAATGCAAAAACGGAGTTTTCGAAAATATTCTGGCAAGCGTTTTTAGTTTTTCAGTGACCGAAAACGCCGTTTAAGTGTGGACGAAAGGTGCAAACGCATAGAAAAATCTCCATTTTCAAAAGTACCTGTGTACGTGTGGACATAGCCCAAGAATAATAAGAACTCCTAATATGTAGACTTTAATTTTTAAGAACTGTTTAACAAAGGCTTGTTTGTGCCAACCTAAATCTGCAGCACAGTTTAAATTCTCACTTTGTGGGAAATTAATGAAATAAACAACAGCCCACCTTCACATAAATAAAATATGGCAGTATATTATTATTAGTATGGTACATAGATATTTATTTTAAAACTACAGCATATTTACTATGATACTATGTGCAGTTGGTAATATTTTAGGAAGTAGAATTTGAATGCAGACCACCTCAAATATTAAAGCCTTAAAAATATGTCGTGCAGTTTTTCATGTATGAGTGTTTTGCAATCTTAAATGAGATGTAGACCAAAGAAAACAGAGGAGAGTTGTTGTTTGTATTCCAGCTGTAGTAAACAAAGAAGTTTAGTGAATCTTTTTGACAACAGAGAGTGATGCAGTATTGATGCTGATTTGAGTTTTCTGATCCTGTATTTTTGTTCTTTGTCTTTTGTTACACAGAGTGAAATAAAGCTTGGTTTTGCCTTTGCTGGTAAGTAAACAGTGATTGTAACTGAAGCAATATGAAATTGGGATTGTGTAACATTTTTAGCAATTTACATACAATAGTTTGGCTTTTTGTGATATCTTGCCATTTGCTCATGGGCAAAAACACATTTAGGATTTATAAGCAGTAAAGGCCCCCCCCCCCCCCCACTAGATCTCTGAGTGTCCCTAAAAATGTCCCTGAAGTTTAATAGGCCATTTATGTCTAATTTTAAAGGCTTATCAAAGCATTTCTGTAGTAATTATTGTTTTTATTACACATGTTAAGGCCATTTGAGACTCTGCAATTAAATTTTGCCCTCTTTAGACTAAAGTGAGTTCATTTTGTCTGAGGTACAGTGCTGGGAAAAGTCTTTCTTCCTTGCAGATTTATTTTGTTCATGCTTTTTTGTCACATGTTTCAAATCATCTAACAGGGATGATATGAATAAATACAAAAAAGCATTTTAAAGTGATGATTTCACGTATGAAGCAGAGAAAACCAAACCAGAGCTATCTGTTCTAATGTGAGAACATGCTGGTCTCTAATACCCAGCTGTGGAAGCCCTGATACGAAGAACTACCATCAAGCATTTATAGTATCAAGTATTATTTGTGATTGTTGCACGCTTTGAAACTGTGATGTTATCATTTGATCAAGTGTGCAGTGCGAGCAAATCATTGCTTGTGGTATCTGCTGTGTTATGTAATAGCACCAAAGTATTAGAGCTTTACGTTCATGAGGAATTTCTGTGGAATTGCAGATGGATAAAACAACACATCACCTTAATAAAGACAGAAATCTTTAATAAGGTGCAGAAAGAGAAGATGGGGTGTTTATAGTAAAGCTGTTGTAAACAAAGAATTTAACAGATTTTTTTCCCCACTACAGATTGTGATGCAGTATTGACTCTGATGCTGATTTCAGTTGTCTGATTCTGTATTTTTGTTCTTTTGTTACAGAGTGAAACAGAACTTCGGTTTTGCCTTTGTTGGTAAGTAAGCAGCAATTGTAACTGCAGTAATATGACATTGTCACTGTGTAACATGTTTAGCAACTTACCTAACGTAGTTTGGTTTTTGTGACATTACCATTTACTGATGGGCAAAAACAAATGGTCAGAATTTATACCTTGTAGCAGCAAAGGCCCCACACATGACCTCTGACTGTCCCTGAAGTTTAACAGGCCATTTGTGTCTGATTTTTATGTTTGAACACAAACAACTGTTTTTATACAGTTGTTCATGTTCTCCGTTTGTTTATGGATTTACCTAGCAGACATAACTATGAACGCATTTTAGGTGAGTTAGTGTAAGTGGTAGCTTAAACACTTAAGAGCACCACAGTTGTTGATTTATATCTTCACTCATATTCTGCTTATGTATTACATTAAAGTCAGACCACTATAGAAGTATTTTTGCCTGAGTGAACAGAAGTGGTAGGTTAAACATTTAAGCAATAATAAAAGACTAAGAGAACCAGAGTTGTGAGTAGGCAATGTTGTGTATGTTAAAACCTGTGTGTAATTTATGTACACTAAGTTTAAATCAGTTTCTTAATAAGTTGCTTGATACAATGTGTTTGAAAATTATATATAAAAGGGAAATATTGCAAAATACAAAAAGATTCCTGCCAACAGGTACAATGGAAGGACTTTTTATTATAATTTTTAAGAAATTAATTGCAAAAATGGCGTGCCACTGTTGTTACTATAACATGTCAGAATTTACATGTATTTTAGGATTTACATATTCAGATCAGAACTAAAACCTAATGAGGTTTTCCGTTGATTCTAACAGTTGTGGTTTTTCCACACTTTATTAAGCACTGACTTGTGATAGAAAATGATGGAGCTAAAAAGCCATAATCTGTACCAACAAATATTGGTGCCTCTTCTTTGCACTTCTGTAGTATGCATGCCTTTATTACACATGTTATCGTCATGTGAGACTCTGTAACTAAAGTTTGTCCTCTTTAGACTACAGTGAGTTCATAAAGGCTTGAAGAAATTGAGGATCTTACTAGTTATTTCATGTCACAGTAAATTGGATTGTGTGTGAAGAGGTTCAACAGTGTAAGTCATTAAACAGTGATCTGATGTGTTGTTTCCTTTCTCTAGGATACTGATCTGATCGTCGCAAGTCTGGTAAGTAAAGGTTTTGTCTGCGGTACAGTGCTGAGAAAGGTCTTTCTTCCTTGCAGATTTATTTTGTTTATGCTTTTTTTCACATGTTTCAAATCATCTAACAAGGATGACCTGGATAAATACAAAAAGCAGTTTTAAAGTGATGATTTCATTTTTGAACCAGAACAACCTGGTCTAATGTAAAAACATATTGGTCTCTAATACCCAGCTGTGGATGCCCTGATAGCAACAATTACCATCAAGCATTTACAGTAACTGGTAATGACTGGTTTACATCACTGGTTGATTTTGGTCCACTATAATTTCAGAATTGTCTTAATTAGATCCAAACAGGACAGGCAAAAAGAGAAAAGAAAAAAGTCTTAATTATAGGGTTTTCAAGTCATACCAAGTACCACGGTGGTTAGCACTGTTGCCGCACAGCAAGAAGGTCCTGAGTTTAATTCCAACATCAGGCCGGGGTCTTTCTGTGTGGAGTTTGCATGTTCTCCCGGTGTTTGCGTGGGTTCCCTCCGGGTACTCCGGCTTCCTCCCACCGTCCAAAGACATGCAGCTTGTGGGGATAGGTTAATTGAATAATCCAAATTGTCACTAGGTGTGTATCTGCGAATGAATGTGAGTGCGAATGGTTGTCTGTCCCTGTGTGTTGGCCCTGCGACAGACTGGCGACCTGTCCAGGGTGTACCCTGCCTCTCGCCCTATGACAGGTGGGATAGGCTCCAGTGCCCCCTGAAAAGGATAAGCGGAAGCGAATGGATGGATGGATGGATGGATGGATAGGGTTTTCAAGTCATACCAAGTATCTTAATTTCATTAAAGTCCAGACTGATTCGTTTACACCAAGTGTTTTGTTTCATTCATTCAATTGGACTTGCTTGTGTGCTTCAGATCCTAAGTGTGATTAAACTTAAGCCCAGGACCTGATGAGTTGATGTAGGTCCTGAAGTAGTAAAGGAACTCTGGGACATCACAGTAACAGCACCATGTTTGACTTTAATGCTGGTGTTTTTCTCTCACTATAGATGATTCAGTTTAGTGCAGTTAGTCAGCACAGCTCTTGGTTATCATCGAGATATTATTAGGCAACTTGTTTTTGCCTGTTCAGCTACAACGTCTGGGAGGGTTTCTGTTTTCTGGGGTCTCCAGATCCTTAGAAATCTCTTTGTAAACCTTTACAGAACTATATGTGTTTGTTTCACATTAGAGCAGCTCACGACTAGCAGTTTAGGGACAATTAAATATTCACATAGGGCAGGGGTCTCAAACTCCACTCTTCAAGGGCCGGTGTCCTGAAGCTTTTCCACGTGTCCCTGTTACATAACACCTGAATAACATTTGTAGGTCATTAGTGAGAGTATAGAATTTGACTGTGTTGAAGTGGCATCCCCGAAGACTGTTCAAATTTAAGTAATTTAAGTGTTTGGAAAAATGTACTTCTAAAAGTACTTTCATTGCATCATGTTCATTCACTCATGAGCTGCTATAACATGAATCAAATGGCTGAATTACCACCTCAGCATGCAGTCACGTTCTGTTGAGTTTTGCTAATGACCTACTAATGTTATTCAGGTGTGTTGCAACAGGGACACATAGAAAAGTTTCTGGACACCAGGCCTTAACGACCAGAGTTTGAGACCACTGGTGGTAGGGCATGGTGGATTTCAAAAGCTTCTTCCCTTAAATCACTGCCTAAAAACTGCTTTTTGTAATTTGTCATAATGACTTGCAAAATATAGGTGGGATGAAAACATAAACATAAGACATTTTATAGTGGCCTGATATTTTTTATCAAGGCTGTTTTTTGAAAATAATCCTGCCCTAATTTACAAAAGATGAACTGTCTGAAAGTCATGTTTGTTTGTTTGTTTGTTTGTTTAAGAAATGTGGGAATCTCCAGCAAAGATCTTACATGCAACAGCTCAGATACAGCACTCACTTCTGTTCTTTTTATCATGAAATGATCTACAAAGAAATTATCATCATACTAAATTATGGTAATTAGGCCTTTATATCAGCTATGATACGTTTATTATAGATTTAGTGTAGTGCTTATTGCTGTGTATCAAACATGCCCCAAATGTGACTGAAATATGTAGAAACTGCTGTGTAGAAACTAGCTGTCTCCAAATTTCTCATTTTGCCAAAATTCATACAGAGTGGCCTGAAACTGTCTGCTCTAACCTCAGTGTGTTGGTTTTGTTGGACCATATAATATTTACAGTAAGTTACTGTAGCAGCACGTCTTGGTTTGAGTTTAGACTTAGTTTATTGTTTTAATAGAACGTAAAAATGTCCTTATAACAGTTCCACCATCATTTGTTAAACATTGTCATTCTGTTCACTCCAATAATTTACTGTAGAACTCTTTAGTATTTAAAGCCCTACATGTACTGTATTTTTGAGATTATAAGGCATAATGTCAATAAACAAGCCTGTTTTTAAGGCAGATTAAGCCGAACAAACAGTCAGATAAGTCCAACTTTATTCAAGTCATTCACAACAACTCTCAACACTGTTCAGTTGTAACACATAAAATACAGAACAATACACTTTTTCAGTTCATTCCTCATCTACAAATCCATCAAACTCTTCATGGGTTGATCAGTTTGAAATCTGCTTCATAAGCATGTCTCTTAGCACATGCCAGGTCCTTGTACACACACCATAATGTTATGTTGAAGCACCGTACGAATTACTCTGCGAGGGTCCTGACTATGGTAGCCATAATGCTCTGACAATACATCAAGCAGCGCAGCTTTGTAGCTTACCGAAGTATTACTAAAATATTTGACAGAATTTTGAGCGCTGTGTACCACAGAAATCCCGTTTGAGGTCAGTAAGCATAACCAGAATCGATACACTAGGCACATTGTATATTTTTGAGAAAATGACAGGATTTTAGGTGTGCCATATAGTCTGAAGAATATGGTAAATCCAAGCATATTGGAAATACGACTAATTCCAGTCCTTTTGTGTCTTACAGGTGACCTGCTGCAGAAGATCCTCTCTCTCTCTATCATTATAAGCAATTCTGTCTATCCTATCACTCTCCCAACTCTATCTAATTTGAAAGCCATTCTATCTTGTATCCCTCTCTCTACCGCTCTATCTAATTTGAAAGCCATTCTATCTTGTATCCCTCTCTCTACCGCTCTATCTAATTTGAAAGCCATTCTATCTTGTATCCCTCTATCTCTACCGCTCTATCTAATTTGAAAGCCATTCCATCTTGTATCCCTCTATCTCTACTGCTCTATCTAATTTGAGAATCCAAGTTTTGAGAATCCTTTCAGAATCCAATTTTCAGAAATCCAAGTTACCAGAACTTGATCTATCTGTTACAGAATTCTGAGAGATCTCTGCTCTCACTGCTCTTTCTTTCCTGTCTTTAAACTCTCTCACATTCAGTCATTTTGCTGGAAATTACAAGTTGAATATACAGTAGTAGAATTACAGTACAGTAGAACTTATAGTAGAAACTACTTACACAGCCCTACATTTGTCATTTTAATTTTGCATTAGACTTTAGTTTGGACTGCTAGTTTGGCTTACTTTGATCAATTGTATAAAATATCACCTTTTTATAAGTTTATTTGTAATAAGATAATCTGGTTATTTTGTAATACATACATTCAGATAAATAATAAATTAGATCCAGTCTGTTAGTCTGTTTCATTGGCTATAACATTTGACTGCAAGTTTATAGTACTATTATTTAAGGACAAACCCATTTTGTCACTTGGTGTAAGTATTCAGTTAGTATTGTCATCGAGAAGTGCCTGAGGACCCAGACTTCCTGTTTCCTGACTGCTGCAGAACATCCAGCTGAAGAAACCCCGTTTCTAAAAGAGGTACAATAAAACGCACCAAATTGTTTCCAGAGAACTTTGAATTTCCTTTATTTTTTGAGTTTGGAGTACAAATCAGCTTTTTAACATCTATTCATATATTCATAAAAACATTTTATAGTATAATAGTACATTTCTCAGATTTAACAGTAACTTGAGGAGTTATAAGTTTTTCTGTTTCAAGGTTCAGTTTTGTTTATATTTGTGTATAACCACATATAAGTTCCAGATTGTACTTCAGCAAAATGCCAAGAAAAAGTCAAAGGTCGCAGTCCCAGAAGCTTAGATGGCAAAAGCAGAAAGAACAGGTGAATGTTTCTCAGAGCAGTGAGCAGGTAAAGGTGTGTGTTTCAGCTTTTCCCAGCACAGAAGTGCAGAGCAGTGTTCAGACAGCCACAGTGTCTTATGCAGATGTGGTAAAGAAAGGTGTTCCCTCAGTGTCTGTCCCAGAGCCTGAAGTTATGCAGGTAATCCAGACTGAACCCCAGCTAACTGCACAAACACAGCATGATGGACAAGCTCCAGGACAGTCTCATGTACAGGTTACAAACAGTGAAAGTCCACGAGTGAGTAGCGTCTGTGCTTCCCGAAGCCAGGCTTCTCCTAGGTATGGAAAGTACCGGAATCAGCAATGCATGGCTAACAGTTTGGTTTTCCTGTCATTCTTACACGAGGATGAATTTATTACCAGAGCAGATCTAAACCGTGTGTTGGACAAAGGCCATGCCGTCTATTCAGATGCCAGACTGAGGTTTGTGAACAGCGTGTTTCTAGCCTGCGATGAACTTCCCTCAGTTGTTACCAGCCGCACACACGAGTATCAAGTCGACATGTCTCAGTTTGCTCATTACGGCACATTTGATGGTACAGATCACTTTCCGAGCCTTGAACAGGGACTACAGTGTTTGGCTTCAGACATTCGCTACGCTTTGCTAGTCATGGGAGGAACAGTCATCGCTGTTAGCAGGCTGACTTCAGGTGAATATGCATATTTTGACCCTCACCCACGTAAGTCTACTGGTATGCCATTGTCGCTAAGTGTAAGTGGTGGAACTGCAGTTATGTTGAAATTCACACGTCTTAATGACATGATTGACAGGATCAAACGTTTGTACAGAATGTTTAGCATCGCACCAAGCTGCACTTATGAGCTACAGCCCATCGAGTTTCACAGTGAAAACGCTGCTGACCAAAGAGATGCTAATCAAACCACCGAATACAGACAAACAGCTACAAGTGCACCAGCACCAGCTTTAAATGAACGTGTTCATGAATTAAACTCCGAAATATACACTGAGCAGACACGGAAACCTGTGACCAAAGATTTAACCAGTGAAGTAATGTCATCCAGAGTTGATTCTTCAAATGAGACAGCTGCTCCCGGAAAAAAACATCATTCTGATTATTTTGAAAAGAAAACCTCTGCATCTTCTGTGAGAGAAACTCCGGTAACACCAGATTCTGTTCCTCAGAATGATTCAAACAGTGCCTCCAGTTCAACTAAGATAACAGAGGAACTCTCAGATAAACTGCTGAAACGTAATAAACAGGAAAGGCAAAAAATGAGGAGAAGATTATTAGCCCAACAAAAGCTACCACAACGAAAGGAAAATCAGAAGACGAAAGAAAGGCAGATGTACAGGTTTGATGAAAGCTTCAAGACAAAGAAAAGAAATTCAACTAAGAAGTGTAATGATCCTGATCACAGACATAAAAGGAGTCTGTACAAAAATGAGCTGTATAAATTAAATGCTACCTATAAGGAGAAACACAGAGAACATTTGAGAAAGATGTATAGAGAAAGTGCTAAAATTAGAGAGAGAAAAAGAGAACGTGTCATAAGGACATATAGAGACAATCCCCTATTCAGAGAAAAGCAGAAGGAACGTATAACAAGAACGTATAGAGAGTCTCCCATATTCAGAGATAAGCAGAAAGAGCGTATAAGAAGAATATACAGAACTTGTGCTGGATTCAGAGAGAAACATAAAGCTTACATGAGGTCATATGTATATAACCTATATAAAAAAAGCGAAGATTTTAAACAGAAAAAACGATCTTATATGACTAAGCGTTATGGAGAAGAAAAACAATTTCAGCAACAACACAAGGACAATATGAGAGAACGAATGAGAGTAAAATATTGGAACGGTTTTTCTTTCAGACAGATGCATAATATCAGATGTGCAATGAATATAAAACGGAAATATCGGCAGATGCATCGACCAACTGAGACTTTACAGTGTCATCCAGAGAACACTTTAATGAATGAGGCCATATCTCGTTTCAGATCAAACATTAAGTCAGCACCATCTTATGTTTGTACTGTTTGTCTAAAAGCTTCTTTTCCTAATCAGGTGAAAATCTGCAAAAGACAAAATTACTCAAAACACCAGACTGTAGCTCAGCAGTGTCTAACTGGTAAATTTGTTCATGTGTGTGATGAAGCATGTAATGATCACTGCAGCTTTCCTGTTGAGAGAAAAAAAGAGTATATCTGTCACACGTGTCACAGTTCCCTCAAAAGTGGATGCATGCCCAGGCTTGCTGCTGTTAATGGTTTAGAACTGCAGGATATTCCAGCTGAACTTTGTGATCTCAACATTTTGGAGAGACATCTGATTGCCAAATGCATACCATTTGCTAAGATTATTCCTCTTCCAAAGGGGAGACAGAGACTCATACGTGGTAATGTGGTGTGTGTACCATCTGAGGTCCAACAAACAGTTGACAGTTTACCGAGGATCAGAAGCCAATCACAGATCATGAGGGTGAAATTGAAAAGACGACTGTGCTACAAAGGCCATCAGCTGTTCCAGACTGTCACCTGGTCTAAACTCATTCAAGCTCTGCGTAAACTGAAACAAATTCATCCACAGTACACAGATATTGTTATCAGAGATGATGCATTGCTTTGTGATCCAACGTTACCTGATGATGACAGCAGTGATGAAGCCAGCATGGCAAGTGATGATTATAATGAAGCAGATTTAATGGAAATTGACAACTATGAAAAAGATGCCCTTTTGTGCGAAAGTGAGTCTCAAAGTGACCAAGATATTAATATGCAATCCTGTGATGAACAACCAGAGGAACAAAATCCAGATGAACCAGAAAGTGATTTGAACAATGGAGGTTTTGCTCTAGAAAGTTGTCTGCAGCCTGTAGACATTTCAGAAGAGATTCTCTGTTTCACTGATAACACATATTGTGTGGCTCCTGCAGAAAGAAACAATCCTGTTAGCTTCTTCAGAACTCCTCATTTGGAAGCCATGGCATTTCCTGTGCAGTTTCCTACTGGTCAGAATACACTGGATGAAAAGAGACGTCTCAAGCTCACACCAAGTGCTTACTTCAAGTCAAGGCTTTTCAACATTGATGCAAGATTTGCTAAAGACACAAATTACCTGTTTTTCTCACAGTTTGTCACTGAAATACATTTGGCTAATTCCAGCATGACAATACAGCTAAGGAAAGGTAAAACTATGACCAAAGATGGACGCAAAATCACATCAGGAATGTTACAAAGTAAGACAGAAGTAGAGAAGCTGGTAAGAAATAAAGATGCAATCAGATTTATGCAGCCACTCAGAGGAACTCCAGCTTACTGGCAGAAAACTACCAGAGATCTATTCAGCATGGTTCGCCAAATAGGAACACCTCAGTTCTTTGTCACTTTCTCTGCTGCTGAGATGAGATGGCCTGAAGTGATTCAAGCAATAAAGAGACAGCAAGGTGAAGAGGTTGATTTTGAAGCCCTGGACTGGTCAGAAAAGTGTGAAATTCTAAGATCAAATCCAGTAACCACCATGCGAATGTTTGATAAACGTGTTGAGGCTTTGTTCAGAGATTTGCTTTTTTCTCCTGCACAGCCCCTTGGTGAGATCATTGATTACTTTTACAGAGTTGAGTTCCAGCACAGAGGTAGTCCACATATACACATGTTGCTGTGGATTCGAGAAAAGGTAGAAGCAGATGTGGATGATGACCAAACTGTCTGTGACTTTGTGGACAGATACATCTCAGCTCAACTCCCTGATCCAGAAAAACAACCTGAACTGCACAAAAAAGTCACTGAGCTACAAAAGCACAGCAAAAACCACACAAAGACATGCTTTAAGAGTGTGAACTCTGGTTGTAGATTTGGGTTTCCCAAACCACCAGCCACAAGAACAATGATTGTGAGACAGGATGAGGATTCAGACACTGAAGCTGCAAAAGCCAAACTCAGACCTTTGTTGAACCTGCTGAAGGAACCTGAAGCTGCTTCCCTCACCATAGAGCAGATTCTGTCACGATGCAACTTGACAATGAATGAGTATGAACAATGCCTCCAAGACATAAACAAGAAAACAGCTCTGATTCTGAAACGTGACCCAAATGAGTGTTGGATCAACAATTACAACCCAGACCTGCTTGAAGCCTGGAACTCTAATTTAGATGTCTCATTCATTTTGAATGCCTATTCATGTATAGAATACCTCTGTAAATATATAACAAAGAAAGAATCTGGCCTCTCTGAATACCTGAAGACAGTTATTGACAACTCTGATAAGAACACCGTCAATGAATGTGATGAAATGAGAGCTGTGATGCAGGCTTACTCAAAAAAGAGAGAAATCAGCGCACAGGAGTGTGTGACTCGAGTCTGTGGCCTAAAAATGAAAAAATGTTCCCGCAGTGTTGTATTTGTACCAACAGATGATAACCCAGTAAAAATGAGTCGCCCCATGAGCTTCCTGGAAAGCACAACACATGACAGTTGTAATATTTGGATGACAAGTTTGAGTGATAAATACAAATGCAGACCTGAGACCCCAGAATATGAGGAAATGTCACTGGCTGATTTTGCTGCCTTGTGCAGGTTGGTGAGTGGTCCAAATGAAGGAAAAGATGTGCTTCCTCTTCTAAACCAGCTTGGATTTGTACAAAGGCGAAAGAATGATAAACCAGCTGTAATCAGATATTACCACTGTTCACAGGAAAAAGATCCTGAGCAATATTATGGTCGACTGTTGAGACTTTACCTTCCACACAGATCAGAGCAGGAACTGAAACCACAAGGGTTCCAAACCTATCAGTCCTTCTACAACTCAGGTTTTGTACGACTTCCATGTTCAGACCACAGTGAGTCTGTGAAAAGGGTTGTGAAAAGAAATAAAGACAAGTATGAGAAGAACTCTGAGGATATTGAGAGTGCACTGGAAGAGTTTGAACAAAATAGGGATGTTGTGATTGATGAATGGTGTAATCTTGCTCCTGAATCTGAAGTTGTGAGGCTGCAATGTGATGAGAATCTTCCTGAGAGACATTCTGATGATGAGAACGAACAGGAGAATGTTCCCGACTACAGTCGTCAGTCTGATGCTGTAACAAAGATCAGAGCCGTCAGAGAACAACCTGCAGTAGATCCAGCCGTGGTACGTGTAATGTATCAGAATCTGAACCAGAAGCAGGCCTGCGTGTTCTATGCCATAAGAGACTGGTGTATTCAGCGAGTTTGTGGTTTGAACCCAGATCCATTTTTCTTCTATATCAACGGTGGTGCAGGAACTGGAAAGTCACATCTGATTAAGTGTATTCATTCTGAAGCATCAAAGATCCTGAGCAGACTGCCTGCTAATGCAGAAGAAGCTGACATATCAAATCCAACTGTTTTACTGACTTCATTTACCGGTACAGCAGCTTTTTCTATCAATGGCTCTACATTACATTCTCTACTGAAACTACCCAGGAGTCTGAAACCTCCCATTCAAGGACTTGGTAACCAACTGGATGAAGTCAGATCTGAGCTGATGAATGCTGAAATTATTGTTATTGATGAGATTTCAATGGTTTCAAAACCCCTTTTTGCTTATGTGGATGCAAGACTGAAACAAATCAAAGGCACTCAGAGACCTTTTGGTGGAATGTCAGTTTTAGCTGTTGGAGATTTTTACCAGCTGCCACCAGTGCGACAGTCTAAACCTCTCTGTGTTTACGATCCAGAACAGATTGACCTATGGCAGGAGCATTTTCAGATGATCACTCTAACCGAGATCATGCGTCAGAAAGATGATGTGGCCTTTGCAGAGATGCTGAACAGGATTAGAGTCAAAGAAAAGACAGATGAGCTTTCTCAGTGCGACAGAGATTTGTTGTCACAGGCTGTGACTGCACCAGAAGAATGTCCAACTGAGGTCTTACACATTTATGCCACCAACAAGAATGTGGAATCCCACAACACAGATACCCTGAAGAAGCTTCATTCAAACATTATAATCATCAATGCAGACGATTTCCAGAAGGATAAATGTACAGGCAGAATGGAACGAAGAGACAAACCATTTACAGGTGGGAGAAATGATTTACCTGACACTCTGAATGTTGCTGAAGGAGCTCGAGTCATGCTGACCAGAAACTTGGACACACTAAACGGTTTAGTCAACGGTGCTTTTGGTATACTGATAAAGGTGGTGAGATCTGAAAATGATGGACACATAATTAAACTGGGGCTCAGGATGGACAACCGGCAGCCTATGAGACACAACCGCAGTGCTAATTCAGCATCTGATGATCTTGTTTACATTGAGAGAGCAGAGGAGAGTCTGAAGTTTAAAGGAGCAGTACGCAGACAGTTTCCTGTAAAGCTAGCATTCGCTTGCACAATTCACAAAACTCAGGGTCTTACAACACAGACAGCTGTAGTTTCAATGAAGAACATTTTTGAACCAGGTATGGCTTACGTTGCTCTCAGCAGGGTGACATCTCTCAGTGGACTCTATTTGCAGGACTTGGATGAGAAAAAGATTTACTCCAATCCCGAGGTAACTGCAGCGCTCCAAACCATGAGACAAGCCAGTGTTGAGGAAATGATGCCTCTTCTTCAGGTCAGAGAAACAGCCAGCAGACTTGACACTCTTACACTGATCCATCACAATACAGAGGGTTTGCCATCTCACATCAGTGACATCAAGAGTCATCATGAAATGTGTTTAGCAGATGTTTTGTGTCTCACTGAGTCTCACCTTCAAGGCTCCTTTGTTGCAGACAGTCTTCATTTGGATGGCTACACCATGTTCAAACGCAACAGACATGTGTCCTACACAAACTTTCCTCACATGGCCAGCAGAAGTGGTGGGGGAGTTGTTGTGTATTTGAGGAATCATTTTCAGGTTCAGGTAAAACAGTATCTGCATAATGTCACTGATCTTGAGTTTTTAGTGTTGAAGGTTCAGGCTCCATTCCCTGCACTCATTGCTGTTGTGTACAGACCCCCTGACTACAGTTTGACACCATTCATGCAAAACCTGGTAAGTCTTTTAGATTCACTTGAAATAATGGACTGTCACCCAATAATTGTGTGTGGAGATTTTAATGAGAACCAGTTGCAGAGTGGAAGAAAACAGATTCTGGAGCAGTTTCAGTCGAGAGGGTATTCACAGCTGATCACTTCTGCCACTACAGACAAGAACACCCTGCTTGACCTCATTTTTATTTCTCAGCCACAGAAATGTCTGTATTCAGGTGTTCTGAGATCATATTACAGTTACCACAACCCTGTCTTTTGTGTCCTGTCCTCGAGCCAATCATGAAGTCGTCTGGTGAGTTTTGAAACAATTACAGATCATGTTTGTTACAGAGTTTACTGATTGTAGAGCATGAAAAAGATTTTTCATTGAAAAAAGGGTCTTCCCTACTCTGTCTGTCAGAAGACCCTTTCTTATTGCAATGTTATTAATCATTTCACCAAATCATTGCTGAACTTCATGCAGAGCACAGAACATCTGCTATCATGCACCTCTGATCTGAAATGTGCTGCAACATTTATTAAACCAACATCATTTCTTTTATTCTCATGTTTTAAATGACTAAATCTTTTTACTGTGACGTATGTAGCTCAACAAACGAGATCTTCCCCTCCAAGGGCTTGAAAATATGAAATAGTAAATAAATAAATCCCACATAAATGCAGGTATTTATTATGGCTCACATGAATAAATACAGACAATTATATTTTCTTGATTATAGTAGCTTTTGTAGAATCAAAAGTTTTTGTGATGAATGAGGTTTTGCTTATCATGTTTTACAGGTAAAAAATGTCAAAAGTTATAAACTATCTTTACGCTACCAGAGATGTCTATAATGATACATTATGTAGAGAAAAACATTAGTACAGCTTACAGAATATGTATAAAAACTGATTTAGAAGTAAATGGATAGTTTTCTGAAAGTTCCCGATTACAGTTTAACACCACCCACCCAGATCAGCCCCCAAGTGTCTATGTAATGCTGGTATGGTGTGTGAGTTTGACTTGGCCTTTATCCGGGTGGGTTTGGGTTTGGGTGGATAAAGGCCAAGTCAGAATTCTCTGAGCAGCTGGAAAAAGCTGCTAATAAACAAAGACATCAAAAAGTGTGGGCTTTAGGTGTAGCCCCCGCTTTCTGATGCACTAATTAGACTTAGTAACCGACACCCCATACCAGCATTACATAGACACTTGGGGGCTGAGCTGGGTGGGTGGTGTTATAAGCACGTGTTTTGTTAGATATATTTTTTCAGACACCATCTTCATGAACTGCTGAGCCAAACCTGATCCATCAGTGCTGGACTGCACAGATAACTACATGCCACAAGGAGACTGCTGTGTTATGAATTGCCATACCAGTGTGTCTTCAATGGAGAAGATGACACACCCATCACCTGACCTCCTGCCTGATCTGGAGACCATCATCATGCTACCACACTACACACCTCTGAGACCATCAATGATGACTCATACTGAGGAAACTATTTCCTGTCAGAGATGCTCAGTGATCCTCAGAGCAGAGAGAGGTATGATTCTTTATCTTTGATAAAAAATGGCAGTGTTTTTAATTCAATTAATTAATTAAAATCCTGTTTAGTGCATAAATAATTCCACACTCAAATGATTATACTTGTTGACACTTTTTGAGTTTTAATTCACATTATGGATTACAAATCTATGCTTTTTCTACTCTGTCTCTCTGTGCAGGTATTGCTGTCTTCTGAGTTCTTCCGTGTCCCAACTGAGGCCTTCAAACCTCATTGCAGAGCTCATGTCTTTCCTCACCATCATGTGAGTGTGAGATTGCTCTGGATTCTGGTTATGTGGCCTGCAGCACCTATAAGGTATTTCAACATTGTTCATTGTATAACTTATTTGTAGTTTTTAGGGTTTCTACAGACAAAAAAAATGTTCCTTTTTCTGTATTTTTTAGAACAAGCTCGTCCAGTGTGCCTGCATTCCAGCTTCTTAGACTCTACGCAAGTGGACAGAGTATCAGTGTTTGGCCACTCTTACAGACACTGACTTCTGTCAATTCACTTCTACTGATCGGGCACCTCACTCCAGGAAGACAGAGGGCTGCAAGCCTGTCATCATTTCCAGTGTGGCTTTGTATTCTTGGGTTAGCATCAGATTTTTCCCACAAATATTCAAAGGTAACACTTGTTTTAAGCTTAGTTATTAAATCAAAAGTCTTCCCTTGTGTCATGTCTGTGAAGGTTCTCATGATGTCCTTTGATGTAGTCTCTCTCTTCACTTGCATACCCACTACAGAGGCAGTGGAGACTGTCAGAAAACGACTGCAAGAAGACAGCTCCTTGGAAGACAGGACCAACTTCACACCCGATCAGATGTGCACACTGTTAGACCTCTGCCTCACCACTACATATTTCAAATACAACGAGGGTTTCTACAGACAAAAACATGGCTGTGCCATGGGTTCCCCTGTGTCACCTGTTGTAGCCAACCTTTACATGGAGGAAGTGGAAAGGAAGGCTCTTGGCTCTTTCAACGGAAGAGTACCCAGCCACTGGTACAGATATGTAGATGACACCTGGGTCAAAATCAAAAGGCAAGAAGTGGAATCCTTCACTGCGCACATTAACACCGTGGATAAAAACATCAAGTTCACCAGGGAAGACACAAAGGACGACTGTTTGCTTTTCCTGGACTGCGCTATGCACATTGAAGAGAACGGCAAACTCAACATCGAAGTTTACCGGAAGCCCACACACACGGACCAGTACCTCCTCTTTGACTCCCATCACCCTCTGGAACACAAACTTGGAGTAATTAGGACACATGTCAGTGTTTTTTAATTCAATTAATTAATTTAAATCCTGTTTATTGCATAAATAATTCCACACTCAAATGATTATACTTGTTGACACTTTTTGAGTTTTAATTCACATTATGGATTACAAATCTATGCTTTTTCTACTCTGTCTCTCTGTGCAGGTATTGCTGTCTTCTGAGTTCTTCAGTGTTCCAACTGAGACATTCAAACCTCACTGCAGAGCTCATGTCTTTCCTCACCATCATGTGAGTGTGAGATTGCTCTGGATTCTGGTTATATGGCCTGCAGCACCTATAAGGTATTTCAATATTGTTCATTGTATAACTTATTTGTAGTTTTTAGGCCTTAACACAACTAAAATGTTCCTTTTTCTGTATTTTTTAGAATAAGCTCGTCCAGTGTGCCTGCATTCCAGCTTCACAGAAAAGAACATCAGACACCAGCGAGGGAGGATAAGAAAGACAGACACAACAACATTGTCATCCCCTATGTAGCCGGTGTATCAGAAAAACTCAGGAGAGTTTTCTCCAAATACGACATCCCAGTGTACTTCAGACCCAGTAACACACTCAGACAGAAACTGGTTCACCCGAAAGACAAAACTCCTAAACACAAACTTAACAATGTGGTGTACGCTGTACAGTGCAGCGAGGAATGCCCAGACTTCTACATCGGAGAGACCAAACAGCCACTTCACAAGCACATGGCACAACATAGAAGAGCCACCTCCACAGGACAAGACTCAGCAGTCCATCTGCATCTAAAGGACAAAGGTCAGTCTTTGAGGATGCCAATGTTCACATTTTGGACAGATGGAGGAGTGAAAGAAGCCATTTACGTCCACTGTGAGCGACCATCTTTAAACAGAGGCGGTGGTTTACGACACCAACTGTCTGCCATCTATAATCCAGTTTTGAGTTCCCTCCCCAGACACCGTAACGTCCACTCACATCCTGGGAGTGGGCGTGGGTGATTTCCTGACCTCGGGAAATCACATGATAGGGTGGGGCCAGGTTTCACAATGAGCTCACCCGAAACCCTGGCTGATTGGGACCCACACCCACTTTCACACCTTGGCTCATGTGATTAGGTAGAGGATCATCAGGGGGTTCTTTGTCCCTCTTTGGGGGGAAACTCCCACTGGGTTTAAATCTGGGACTCTCCACCATTGACCCTTAGAACTGAAGAAGCTTCTCGGATGAGAGGTGAAACGTCTTCAAGGAACTCAAAGAAGTCCAGACGCTTTTCTTTCCAAGCTCCTTAGACTTCACTTGTGTTAATTACATTTTATTTGTTGTTGTTTTCTTTTAGATTTATATGCAGTGATTGGATGTGGTGGAGCTTTGTTAACCGTGTGGAAAACATCTGTTTGTGATGATATTTACAATGAGGCTTTAAGGTGACAGTTTCCATGTAATTTCAATCCTCTTACTAAGCAAAAACATGTTTGCAATTAACATATTTTTTCAGTTTTGTCTTTTGGATTTATGGTTAACATTCCTCTGTGACAGCAAATACTAAACTGGTCCAAGTAACCAGCATATCATTGGTCAAAGGCAAAAAGGACCACATGTCACACTAGCAATGAATTTTTGACTGTGTTTGTGTTAGTATAGAGTAGGTCTAACAGTGGTTTTCCACATCTGCTCTAATATATATAGATAATGGGTCAGACATATAAAGTCATTTTGAAAAGTTCATAAAGGTCATTTATATGTGTTCCTCTTTATCATTTTATATCAGGTCACACAGCTGACTTGAGTTTTGATCAGAGTAGAACCATAACATTCATGCTAATGGTTCTACTGTTTACAGTTACTTTATGATGGATTTCACCCTGGTCACAGCACTATGTGAAAAGCTGTTAGAGGTAAAGTTAAGCCAATTAATACATCATCATAAGTCACTCTCTAACGCAGGGCAGTGATTATTATTCACCATATTTATCATCGAATCATCTTGTGCACTTATTAACTAAATGTTGTTTGTTTGTTTTTTTTGTTTGTTTGTTTGGGGTTTTTTTGTTGCCATTTTTACCTTTCACCAACTGTGTAAATTCTGCAATTTTACCTTGGTTTTGTTTCACATCAGTTTATCTGCTGGCTGGTATTCCTGTCTTCCTTCTCTCACCCCAACCGGTCGCAGCAGATGGCCGCCCCTCCCTGAGCCTGGTTCTGCTGGAGGTTTCTTCCTGTTAAAAGGGAGTTTTTCCTTCCCACTGTCGCCAAAGTGCTTGCTCATAGGGGGTCATATGTCATATGATTGTTGGGTTTTTCTCTGTATCTATGAAGCGCCTTAAGGCGACTTTTGTTGTGATTTGTTGCTATATAAATTGAATTGAATTGGTTTTCTTTCTTTTCTAATGTTTCTGGTCATTTTTCACAGTTAAACAAGTAACTTTGAGGTTACGTCATCGTTTTCAGCTGTTATCTGTATACATTTTTTTCCTAATAATTACATTTCTGCAAAATTATAGCAGTTCTGGTAAGTTGTAATATTTCTGCCAAGTTATTAATTTTTTAATAAATTATTACATTTCTGCTAAGTTGTAGCTTCTGGTAAACTACAACATTTCTGCTGAATTGTTATGTTTCTTCTAAGTTATTGCATTTCTGCTAAGTTATTACATTTTTGCTAACTTGATGTTCTTCTGCAAAGTTATTAAAATTTCAACAACTTTTTAAACGCTGACTTTGATTTCTTCAGCTTCTTCAGCTATTTTCAACTATTTTCAGCAGACAGCTTCAGCTTTACAGTTTCCTCTAAGTGATTGCAGTTCTGCTAAGTTATTCCATTTTAGCAAAGTTCCTTTGCTTCTGCAAAGTTTTTACAATTTCTGCAACTTTTCAGCTTTTTCAGCTACTTTTTGCATACAGCTTCAGCTTTAAGCATCCACACTGCATTTTCGCAGGAAATGCAAATTTTTCTAGTTATTATTATTATTCCGGGTGTTTCCGTACACTTTTCGCCGTTAAACTACTTCCACAATTTTCAGCCGATTTTCACCGTTCAAATTTTAAACTATTCAGCTATTTTTGCTCTTTCCTGCTATGATTTTTGCTATTTTTAACTATTATACTTTTTAAAATATTCCACTTTTTTCCTTTAATTTGTCCCATTGAAATGAATGGGAAACTTCAGCAATTCTGCTAAAATTTGCTTGTTTTTGAAACTTAACTACTTCCTCATATTTTCACCTAGAACAACCATTCAAACTTTAAAATGTTCACAAATTATTGGGCTATTCAGGTATGATTCAGCTTTTTCAAATCTTTTACTGTTTTACTTTTATGCCTCTTAAAGTTTTGAGCTGCAAAATTGTGATTTTTCACAAAATACATGTGTTGTTATGGTTGCTATGCTCTTGGCTTCCAGTGTGCCACTGAAGGTTTTGCAATTTTCACTTCATGTCCGAACAACTTCCTGCTACTTGCTCAATTTTCACTCAACTTCCACAAATTATACATCAAAACGTAGGTATTTTTGCTGGCTTTCAGAAAATGTCACCATCATTGTTGTGGGATTTATAGAATTTTTGCAAATCTCCTCAGACTAACACAAGGTCAGAAAACTCTCCATATAAAGTGAATGGAGAGCTTGTTCAAAATCACCGCTGGATTTCTGTAATGAGAGGCATATTCGAATCGTCATATCTCCTTAACGAAGCAAAGTTAAGACATGAGGCTTGTCCCCGAATATCTTCAGACACCCCTGACGCTCACAATTCAAGAATTTCTTTCTCACCTATTACCGTTCTGAAATGAGTTGGACTTGTTTGAGGGTAGGAAATTCGTCCTTCGCTCAGATTTCTTCAGATTTAAAACTGTGGAAATGAACCACTTTTTTCTCTCGTCATAACTTTTTGTTGGATTTCCACAGAGACCTGAAAATTTCCATGATTGTTCACCAAAGCCTGCTGTCTCTTACGGTGAAAGAATGATATCGATACTCCAAATAGATTTCGAGTTAGAAAGCGTTGTTTGAGGGCAAGTCAAGGCAGTTTTTGCTTCGCTCTACTCAGTTATGGTGCATTACAAGTCAAATATCTTTAATAATTCATATTTTAATGATAAATTGTAAACACTGGAAGATTCCCCCATCTCTTCTGAACAAAACGGTGTAAGAATGACCGCTCTAGCCCCTACGGTTTGGAAATTATGGTCATTTGTTTGAGGGGAGTCCTCACTATGAGAAATAGGCTGCAATAATCCTGTGCCTCTCTGTGCTGCGTGTGTAAAAAGAGGCACATGTTTTGGCGGGAAAAAGTACACAGGCTCTCTGATTGGTGGATTCAAATTCAGCAGCTCCCAGGCTGACCTAGAAACTTACTTCTCTCTCCCTGTGCATTTTTTTGCTGATTTTTTCATTTAACAAGTATATTTGAGGGGCCCTCAGCATGTTCAGCATTTTTTCAGCTGTCCATTTTGCTTTTCCAATTTTTCTGTTTAACTTATTACTATTGTGCTAAATAATACTATTTCTGCTATTTTATAAGATTTGTGCTTAATATACTATTTCTGCTTTTATAGGATTTGTGCTTAATATAGTATTTCTGCTAAATTACAATATTTCTGCTTTTTATACTATTTGTGCTAAAACATAGTATTTCTACTAAATGTAGTATTTATGCTTAATCATACTATTTCTGCTTTTTATGGGATTTGTGCCTAATATAGTATTTCTGCTTTTTATAGGATTTTTGCTCAAACATAGTATTTCTACTAAATGTAGTGTTTATGCTTAATCATCCTATTTCTGCTTTTTATAGGGTTTGTGCTTAATATAGTATTTCTGCTAAATTATAGTATTTCTGCTTTTTATAGGATTTGTGCTAAAACATAGTATTTCTACTAAATGTAGTATTTATGCTTAATCATAGTATTTCTATATATTTCTGCCAGGTCCCCAGGCAGCCAATCCTCTGTGAGGACTGAGAAATTCAAATTTTCAAATCAGGACCTGCACGGCTTCCCAGCCAATCATATATGTGTCCTGAGGCATTCAAATTTGCATATTGGGGCCTTCATGGCTTCTAAGCCAGCCAATCATATCTGAGGGCTGAGGAATTCAAATCCACAAATCAGGGCCTGCACGGCTTCCCAGCCAGCCAATCATATATGTGGTCTCAGGCATTCAAATTTGCATATTGGGGAATTCGTGGCTTCTAAGTCAACAAGTCATCCATGTCATATATCTCTAAAAATTCACATTTTAATGATAAATTGTTAACACTGGAAGATTCCCCCATCTCTTCTGAACAAAACAGTGTAAGAATGACCGCTCTAGCCCCTACGGTTAGGAAATTATGGTCATTTGTTTGAGGGGAGTCCTCACTATGAGAAATAGGCTGCAATAATCCTGTGCCTCTCTGTGCTGCTGCGTGTGTAAAAAGATGCACCTGTTTTGGCGGGAAAACGTAAACAGCCACTCTGATTGGTGGATTTAAATTCGGCAGCTCTCTCCCTCTGTGTGTGTGTGTGTGTGTGTGTGTGTGTGTGTTTAGTGGGAGAGAGAGGACCCTGCCCTTATTTGGCAGCATGTCATTGTAGGATTTAAATTGAATATAGTTAGACTGGTTGACTGGATTAGAGCCTGTGTTTGTGTGTCCCTCTGTGCATTTGTGTTTCAATAAGTTATTACTATTCTGCTAAATCATAGTATTTCTGGTACTTTTCGGTACTTGTGCTAAATACAGTATTTCTGCTAAATCATACTATTTCTGCTTTTCATAGGATTTATGCCTAATATAGTATTTCTGCTAAATTATAGTATTTCTGCTTTTTATAGGATTTGTGCTTAACATAGTATTTCTGCTAAATTATAGTATTTCTGCTTTTTATACTATTTGTTCTAAATTATAGTATTTCTGCTTTTTATAGGATTTGTGCTTAATATAGTATTTCTGCTAAATTATAGTTTTTCTTCTTTTTATAATATTTGTGCTAAAACATAGTATTTCTACTAAATGTAGTATTTATGCTTAATAATAGTATTTCTATATATTTCTGCCAGGTCCCCAGGCAGCCAATCCTCTGTGAGGACTGAGACATTCAAATTTTCAAATCAGGGCCTGCACAGTTTCCCAGCCAATCAAATAAGTGTCCTGAGGCATTCAAATTTGCATATTGGGGCCTTCGTGGCTTCTAAGCCAGCCAATCATATCTGAGGGCTGAGGAATTCAAATCCACAAATCAGGGCCTGCACGGCTTCCCAGCCAGCCAATCACATATGTGGTCTCAGGCATTCAAATTTGCATATTGCGGAATTCGTGGCTTCTAAGTCAACAAGTCATCCATGTCATATATCTCTAAAAATTCATATTTTAATGATAAATTGTTAACACTTGAAGATTCCCCCATCTCTTCTGAACAAAACGGTGTAAGAATGACCGTTCTAGCTCCTACGGTTAGGAAATTATGGTCATTTGTTTGAGGGGAGTCGTCATTATGAGAAATAGACTGCAATGATCCTGTGTCTCTCTGTGCTGCGTGTGTAAAAAGGATGCACCTGTTTTGGAGGGAAAGAGTGCACAGGCTCTCTGATTGGTGGATTCAAATTCAGCAGCTCCCAGGCTGACCTAGAAACTCACTTTTCTCTCCCTGTGTGTGTGTGTGTGTGTGTGTGTGTGTGTGTGTGTGTGTGTGTGTGTGTGTGTGTGTGTGTGTGTGTGTGTGTGTGACAGAGAGAGAGAGAGAGAGAGAGAGAAAGGCTTTTAATGGGATGATCTCATTCTAAGATTCAAATTCAATATATTTAGACTGGTTGACTGAATTGGATCTTGTGTGTGTGTCTCTCTGTGCATGTGTGTTTTCTTATGTGTACATATTTGTGATTGTGTGGCTGTTATAGATTTTTTTGCTGATTTTTTTCATTTAACAAGTATAGTTGAGGGACCTTCAGCATGTTCATCATTTTTTCAGCTGTCCATTTTTGCTTTTCCAATTTTTCTGTTTAAGTTATTACTATTGTGCTAAATCATACTATTTCTGCTATTTTATAAGATTTGTGCCAAATACCGTATTTCTGCCAAATATAGTATTTCTGATTAATTATAGTTTTTTCTACCAAATCATAGTACAGTATTTCTGCTTTTTATAGGGTTTGTGCTTAATATAGTATTTCTGCTAAATTATAGTATTTCTGCTTTTTATAGTATTTCTGCCAAATTATAATATTTGTGCTAAAACATAGTCTCAATTTAAAATTACAATATTCATAGTTCATCACAGTGTCTCTGGTAAATCACAATATTTCTGCTCTGTTGTACTATTTTTCTAAATCATAGTGTTTCTGTAATGTTTAAGTATTTTTGGCTAAATATATTCTTTCTGTTATCTTATACTATTTCTCCTAAATTCTTGTGTTTTTGAGAAGTTATCATGTTTCTGGTAAGTTACAATATTTCTGCTAAATTCTGCTATGCTATTGTATTTCTGCCAAGTATTATGTTTCCTCTAAGATATTGCAGTTCTGCTAAGTTATTCCATTTTAGCAAACTTCTTTTGCTTCTGCAAAGTTTTTACAATTTCTGCAACTTTTCAGCTTTTTCAGCTACTTTTTGCATACAGCTTCAGCTTTAAGCATCCACACTGCATTTTCGCAGGAAATGCAAATTTTTCTAGTTATATTTTATTTTTCCGTACGTTTTTTGAAAGCCTACTCCTTCAAAACCGTTCAACTTAGAAAAACCATTCAAACATCGTTAGATTCCTATTATTTTGGACAACATTGCTTCTATTTTTCTCATTTTTAACATTTATATTTTTAATTTTATTCAACTTTATTCAACAAAAATTTCCCATGTATTTCAATGGGGAGACCCTTCAAATTCTCATTCAACTTACTCATTTTTAAACTCTTACTACTTCAACATACGTTCACATAGAGCCACCATTCAAACTTTAAAACGAAGACAAGACATTCAACTATTCAACTTGTATTTATCTTTTCAATATCTATTATACTTTTTCTTCAGTTCCAGTTTAAGTTTCATGATGTTTTTTCACCCGTTTCAGAGTTTATAATGGGTGTGTATGGGACGGAATGTTGGGGCTAGAGTGAGGCAGCTCAACTGCTAGAGTGAGAGGAGCAAAAAAATTAATCTTAAAATCTTTTTTTAAACTGCTGCTGTGTCCTCAGCGTTTGCTCTACAGGTATGATTTTACCCTCAAAACGTAGCCATGGCTGTCCTCTTTCATCCAATGTGTTTACTATTGTACTAGGTGTTACGGTTCTTTCATAAATATCACCAATGCACAGCCTCCTCCTTCCAACTCTTCCATAGACTCTAATGTTAAAATGGCTCAGAAGGTTCGTTTGAAAATCAGAAGAGCATGGTGTCTTTCCACTGTCACCACGTCCATATAATAAGCTCCACAGGCATGAAAACTGAGAATTAGTTAGACTAGACATTGCTGTCGCTCACGGTGAAAGAATTTTGTCAATACAACTTTTACTTTTCATTTGGGAACGATTTGTTTCGGCCTGACTTTTCTGTTCATTTTAAGCAGCAAAAGTGAGGCGCATGTCTGTGTACGTGTGTATGGAGCCATTGGGTGCGGTCACTATAGCAACCAGGCTCACACCTGCCTGCTTAACGAGCTCTGCCTGCCACTGTACCAAGATTCATCTTAAGCACTTCTCTTTCAACTGCTGCTGTGTCCACAGTGTTACAGCCATCATTTTACCCTCAAATTGTCGCCATTATTGTTCTCTTTCCAACACCGTATCTTTCAAAGCTCAGGCATTTAAACTTTTTAAACTGTGTGGATCAAAGTGGAGGGATCACATTTGAGTCATTCAGTGATTCAAAGAATATGACCTTTTAATATTCATTCAGATGTTTTCTGACTCTAAATGTTCTTTTCTCATTTCTTAGGGTTTTCTAATTTACATTTAAAACATTTTCAGTTTTTTTCCAACTCCTTCTTCTGTGTAACCTTCAGCTTTTAGCAGTTCAGCACCTTTGTTTTCAGGTTAAATTCGTTTTTGTTTTTTTTTGTTTTTTAATCTCATTCAATATTTTTAACTCAAAATTCAGCAATTAATTCATTTCAGTGCATACATTCAGATTCAAGCATTCACACTGCAGTTTCTTCAGAAAATGCACTTTCTAGTTGTGTGGATGCCTTAATAGGCATCCACACTATTGAGATCCTGTTTCTCTTTCTTCTTTATTATTATTCCGGGTGTTTCCGTACACTTTTTGCCGTGGATCTACTTCCACAATTTTTGTGCTATTTTCACCGTTCAAACTCTAAACTGTTCTGCTCTTTCTGCTAATGCCGGCTATGACTTTTGGTGTTTATTACTATTATACTTTTTAAAATATTACACTTTTTTCCTTTAATTTGTCCCATTGAAATGAATGGGAAACTTCCACAATTCTGCTAAAACTTTCTTGTCTTTGAAACTTAACTACTGCCTCATACTTTCACCTAGAAACTTCATTCAAACTTTAAAATGTTCTCAAATGATTTGGCTATTCCTGTATGATTCAGCTTTTTCAGATCTTCTACCGTTTTAATCTTATCCCTCTTTGAGTTTTCAGTTGCAAAATTGTGATTTTTCAGAAAATACATGCGTTGCTATGGTTGCTATGCAATTAACTCAGAGGGGACAGTGAAACTGTTTGAATTTTCTCTTCATGTCCAAACAACTTCTTGCTACTCGCTCAATTTCCACTCAAGCCCCACAAATTATACACCAAAACGTAGGTATTTTTGCTGGCTTTCAGAAAATGTCACTATCATTGTTGTGGGACTCATAGATATTTTGCAAATCTCCTCAGAGTAACACAAAGTCAGAAAACTCTCCATATAAACTCAATGGAGAGTTTGTTCAAAATCACCGCTGGATTTCTCTAATGAGAGGCATTTTCAAATTGTCATATCTCCTTAACGAAGCGAAGTTAAGACATGAGGCTTGTCCCCGTATATGTTCAGACACTCCTGACGCTCACAATTCAAGAATTTCTTTCTCACCTATTACCGTTCTGAAGTTGGACTTGTTTGAGGGTAGGAAATTTGTCCCTCGCTCAGATTTCATCAGATTTCAATCTCTGGAAATGAACCACTTTTTTCTCTCGTCATATCTTTTTAATGGATTTCCACAGAGCCCTGAAAATTTCCATGACTGTTCACCAAAGCCTGCTGTTTCTTACGGTGAAAGAATGATTTTGATGCTCCATATAGATTTAGAGTTACCAAAGGTTGTTTGAGCGCAAGTCAAGGCAGTTTTTGCTTCGCCTCTACTCAGTTACAGTGTATTACAAGTCATATATCTTTAATAATTTATGTTTTATCTCTGAATTATGAAGACCTGAAGATTCCCCCATCTCTTCTGAATAAAACGATGCCTGAATGACCGTTCTAGCCTCTACGGTTAGGAAATTATGGCCATTTGTTCGAGGGGAATCCTGAATGTCAGAAATACACTGAAGAAAACTCACACCTCTCTCTGTGTCTGTGTGTGTAAGGGCTGACTACAGCAGGTGCAGCTAATTTAACTGACCTACATATACCAAGCCCAGACTCTCCACAGCTCCTGTTCCCTTTACTGTCTGTGTATGTGTGTCTGTGTATCAATATTTCTCCTATGTTTAGGTATTACTCCTCAATCATAGTATTTCTGCTAAAGCAAAGTACTTCTACTACATCTAAGTACTTTTGCCAAATCATAGTATTTCTGCTAAATCATAGTATTTCTGCCAATTCATAGTATTTTTGCAAAATCATGGTATTTGTGCAAAATCATGGTTTTGGGGCCAAATATTTCTGTTATTTTATAATATATGTGCTGAATATATTATATGTGCCAAATCATAGTATTTATCCCAAATTATAGTATTTATGCCAAATTACAGTATTTCTGCTAAAACGCAGAAATACTGTACCTTTTAGCAGGAATTTCTACCAAAAGATAGTACTTCTGCTAAATCAGAGTATTTCTGCTAAACCAGAGTATTCCTGCCAAATCATAGTATTTGTACTGAAACATGGTACTTCTGCCCAATCATAGTATTTATACCCAATCATAGTATTTCTGCTAAATCATAGCATTTGTGCCAAATCATGGTATTTGTGCAAAAACATAGTATGTCTGCAAAACCATAGTATATCTCTTATGTTATAGTATTACTACTAAGGCATAGTATTTCTGCCAAATCATAGTATGTGTGCCAAATCGCAGTATTTATACCAAATCACAGTATTTGTGGTAAAACATAGTATTTCTGCCATATTGTGGTATTTGTGCAAGAACATTGAACTGTTATGTTATAGTATTACTACTAAGTCATAGTATTTCTGCATTGTTATAGTATTTGTACTAAAACGTAGTATCTCTGCCAAGTCATAGAATTACTGCAATTTCATAGTTTTTTTTAGGAAATCTGTTATGTTATAGTATTACTACTAAGTCATAGTATTTCTGCCAAATCACAGTATTTGTGCCAAAGCATCGTATTTGTATGGAGTCATAGTATTTCTTCTAAATCATAGTATTTCAATCAAATCTCAGTAGTTGTTGTTAAAACGCAGTATTATTGCCAAATCATAGTATTTGTACCCAATCATAGTATTTCTGCTAAATCATAGCATTTGTGCCAAATCATGGTATTTGTGCAAAATCATAGTATGTCTGCAAAACCATAGTATATCTTTTATGTCATAGTATTACTACTAAGGCATAGTATTTCTGCCAAATCATAGTATTTGTACTAAATCATAGTACTTGTGCCAAATCATAGTATTTGTTGCACATCATAGTATTAGAACCAAAACATAGTATTTGTCCCAAAGTATCGTATTTGTATGGAGTAATAGTATTTCTTCTAAATCATAGTATTTCAATTAAATCTCAGTAGTTGTGTTAAAATGCAGTATTATTGCCAAATCATAGTATTTGTACCCAATCATAGTATTTTTGCCAAATCGTGGTATTTGTGCCCAAATAATAATTCTGTTATGTTATAGTATTACTACTAAGTTGTAGCATATCTGTTATGTTATAGTGTATCTGCGGAATATAGTATGTGTGCCAAATCATAGTATTTATACCAAATCACAGTATTTGTGCTAAAACATAGTATTTCTGCCATATTGTGGTATTTGTGCAAGAACATTGAACTGTTATGTTATAGTATTACTACTAAGTCATAGTATTTCTGCGTTGTTATAGTATTTGTGCTAAAACGTAGTATCTCTGCCAAGTCATAGAATTACTGCAATTTAATAGTTTTTTTTAGGAAATCTGTTATGTTATAGTATTACTACTCAGTCATAGTATTTCTGCCAAATCATAGTATTCGTGTGAATTTGTATACTGTAATATCACTGTATTATGTAGTGGCTAAGTAGGGGCTGTTTACTAAGTGCATCAGTGTAAATAGGTCATCTCTTGTGTTGGAGTGCCCTCTTGTGGCGCCTTTTGGGTAGTGCCTTAGTAAACGGGAACCCTGTAAAAAGTGGCATCAGACTGATTTGTAGTGGAGGAATTTGTTACCAGTTTTCTTAATCTTTAATCTGTATGCATGTTGTAATGCATACCCTGTTCTTAATCATAGAAACCACACCATATCACCTCTCCACATCCTCCTACTGTATGCCATACCTCCCTGTACCATCCATCTGACCGCAATAAACTCCACCTGTGGTAATCTAATCCTTGGATGTCAGCCTCTCCTTCTGACCGAGGATAGTTATAGTATTTGAGCCAAATCATAGTATTTGTGCTAAAACATAGTATTTCTTCCAAATCATAGTATTTGTGCCAAAGTATAGTATTTCTTCCAAATCATAGTATAACTGCACAATAAAGGTTCTTGAGCCACATCAGTGTTTGTGCCAAATCTTAGTATTTCTTCTAAATCCTAGTAATTCTGCTCAATGATAGAATTTCTGCTATGCTTTAGTACTTTTTTCCTAGATTGTAGTACTTCTGCTAAGTCAAAGTATTTCATGTAAATCATAGTATTTCTACCAAGTCCCAATGTTTCTGCTAAATCATAAATAATGTTTTAGTACAAATTGTATGATTTGGTGGAACTTTCTGTGTTCCAGCACAAATGCTATGATTTGGCAGGAAAAAAAATATTATTTAGTATAAATACTAAGTTTTAGCAGAAATGCTATGTTTAAACTTTAAAAAATTCTGCTATTTCTGCTGATGTGTGTTATGACTTTTGACCATTGAAATGAATGGAACACATTATCAATGTGGTCACTGATTTTGCATGATGGGCTGAGCTGTGCTTTACCTCAGTGAGATAAGCATCCGTTCTCAGACTGGGAGGCCTGGGTTCAAATCCAGCTTATGGCAACATTTCTTTCACTTAACAGTTAAACTTTTTTTAAACTCTTTTCAACACAAATTTCATTTTATTCACCCCTTTTCAGCAAAATTTTCAGTTTTCTTAACCCCTTTTCAGCACAAATCCAAACTTTATCAGCTCTTTTTCAGCAAAAACCTCTTTTCAGCAGAATTCTGCTCATTCAACTCTTTTCAGCAAAATTTTCAGTTTTTTCTGCTGTTTTCAGAAAAAAACTCTTTTCAGCAGAATTCTGCTCATTCACCTCTTTTCAGCAGAAATTCTGCTGATGGAACTCTTTTCAGCAGAATTTTCACCCCTTTTTTTTTGCCCAAATTCTGCTAGCACAATTGTCAATCTCTCCACCTTTTCTTTGTGAGAAAGTGTTTGGCTCATTGAGCTAAATAGCTGCCCTTTGATCAGGAGGGCCAGGTTCGGATCCTGCTCAGGGCATCTTTTTTTTTTTTTTTTTTTTTTTTGTTTCAACTTTTTCAGCTTTTTTCAGCAGATATCTTCAGCCGTTAAGGCATCCACACTGCATTTTCGCAGGAAATGCAAATTTTTCTAGTTAGTGTGAATGCTTGAAAAGCATTCACAGTATTGTTCTTCTAATCTTTATTATTATTATTATTATTATTATATTTTATTTTTCCGTACGTTTTTTCAAAGCCTACTCCTTCAAAACCGTTCAACTTAGAAAAACCATTCAAACATCGTTAGATTCCTATTATTTTGGACATGACTGCTTCTAATTTTCTCATTTTTAACATTTATATTTTTAATTTTATTCAACTTTATTCAACAAAAATTTATAATGTATTTCAATGGGGAGACCCTTCAAATTCTCATTCAACTTACTCATTTTTAAACTCTTACTACTTCCACATACATTGACATAGAGCCACCATTCAAACTTTAAAACGAAGACAAGACATTCAACTATTCAACTTGTATTTATCTTTTCAATATCTATTATACTTTTTCTTCAGTTCCAGTTTAAGTTTCATGATGTTTTTTCACCCGTTTCAGAGTTTATAATGGGTGTGTATGGGACGGAATGTTGGGGCTAGAGTGAGGCAGCTCAACTGCTAGAGTGAGAGGAGCAAAAAAATTAATCTTAAAATCTTTTTTAAAACTGCTGCTGTGTCCACAGCGTTTGCTCTACAGGTATGATTTTACCCTCAAAACGTAGCCATGGCGGTCCTCTTTCATCCAATGTGTTTACTATTGTACTAGGTGTTACGGTTCTTTCATAAATGTCACCAATGCACAGCCTCCTCCTTCCAACTCTTCCATAGACTCTAATGTTAAAATGGCTCAGAAGGTTCGTTTGAAAATCAGAAGAGCATGGTGTCTTTCCACTGTCACCACGTCCATATAATAAACTCCACAGGCATGAAAACTGAGAATTCGGTAGACTAGAAGCTGCTGTCGCTCACGGTGAAAGAATTTTGTCAATACGACTTGTATTTTTAATTTGGGAACGATTTGTTTCGGCCTGACTTTTCTGTTCATTTTAAGCAGCAAAAGTGAGGTGCATGTCTGTGTCGTGTGTATGGAGCCATTGGGTGCAGTCACTATAGCAACCAGGCTCACACCTGCCTGCTTAACGAGCTCTGCCTGCCACTGTGCCAAGATTCATATTAAACACTTCTCTTTCAACTGCTGCTGTGTCCACAGTGTCACAGCCATCATTTTACCCTCAAAACGTCGCCATCGTTGTTCTTTTTCCAACATCTTGTCTTTCAAAGCTCAGAGATGTAAACTTTTTAAACTGTGTGGATCAAAGTGGAGGGATCACATTTTCTTCATTCAGTGATTCAAAGAATATGACCTTTTAATATTCATTCAGATGTTTTTTGACTCTAAATGTTCTTTTCTCATTTCTTAGGGTTTTCTAATTTACATTTAAAACATTTTCAGCTTTTTTCCAACTTCTTCTTCTGTGTAACCTTCAGCTTTTAGCAGTTCAGCACCTTTGTTTTCAGGTTAAATTCGGGGTTTTTTTTTAATCTCATTCAAGATTTTTAACTTAAATTCAGTAATTAATTCATTTCAGTGCATACATTCAGATTCAAGCATTCACACTGCAGTTTCTTCAGAAAATGCACTTTCTAGTTAGTGTGAATGCTTGAAAAGCATTCACAGTATTGTTATTCGAATCTTTATTATTATTATTATTATATTTTATCTATTCCGTACGTTTTTTGTAATCCTACTCCTTCAAAACCGTTCAACTTAGAAAAACCATTCAAACACCGTTAGATTCCTATTCTTTTGGACAACACTGCTTCTATTTTTCATATTTTTAACATTTATATTTTTAATTTTATTCAACTTTATTCAACAAAAATTTATAATGTATTTCAATGGGGAGACCCTTCAAATCCTCATTCAACTTACTCATTTTTAAACTCTTACTACTTCCACATACATTGACATAGAGCCACCATTCAAACTTTAAAACGAAGACAAGACATTCAACTATTCAACTTGTATTTATCTTTTCAATATCTATTATACTTTTTCTTCAGTTCCAGTTTAAGTTTCATGATGTTTTTTCACCCGTTTCAGAGTTTATAATGGGTGTGTATGGGACGGAATGTTGGGGCTAGAGTGAGAGAGCTCAACTGCTAGAGTGAGAGGAGCAAAAAAATTAATCTTAAAATCTTTTTTAAAACTGCTGCTGTGTCCACAGCGTTTGCTCTACAGCCACCATTTTACCCTCAAAACGTAGCCATCGCTGTCCTCTTTCATCCAATGTGTTTACTATTGTCCTAGGTGTTATGGTTCTTTCATAAATGTCACCAATGCACAGCCTCCTCCCTCCAACTCTTCCATAGACTCTAATGTTAAAATGGCTCAGAAGGTTCTTTTGAAAATCAGAAGAGCATGGTGTCTTTCCACTGTCACCACGTCCATATAATAAACTCCACAGGCATGAAAACTGAGAATTCAGTAGACTAGACATTGCTGTCGCTCACGGTCAAAGAATTTCGTCAATACGACTTGTACTTTTCATATGGGAACGATTTGTTTCGGCCTGACTTTTCTGTTCATTTTAAGCAGCAAAAGTGAGGTGCATGTCTGTGTCCGTGTGTATGGAGCCATTGGGTGCGGTCACTATAGCAACCAGGCTCACACCTGCCTGCTTAACGAGCTCTCTCTCTCACTCTGCCAAGATTCATCTGAAACACTTCTCTTTCAACTGCTGCTGTCTCCACAGTGTTACAGCCATCATTTTACCCTCAAAACGTCGCCATCGTTGTTCTTTTTCCAACATCTTGTCTTTCAAAGCTCAGAGATGTAAACTTTTTAAACTGTGTGGGTCCAAGTGGAGGGATCACATTTTAGTCATTCAGTGATTCAAAGAATATGACCTTTTAATATTCTTTCAGATGTTTTCTGACTCTAAATGTTCTTTTCTCATTTCTTAGGGTTTTCTAATTTACATTTAAAACATTTTCAGCTTTTTTCCAACTTCTTCTTCTGTGTAACCTTCAGCTTTTAGCAGTTCAGCACCTTTGTTTTCAGGTTAAATTCGTTTTTTTTTTTGTTTTTTTTTAATCTCATTCAATATTTTTAACTCAAAATTCAGCAATTAATTCATTTCAGTGCATACATTCAGATTCAAGCATTCACACTGCAGTTTCTTCAGAAAATGCACTTTCTAGTATTTTATTATTTTTCCGTACGTTTTTTGAAAGCCTACTCCTTCAAAACCGTTCAACTTAGAAAAACCATTCAAACATCGTTAGATTCCTATTATTTTGGACATGACTGCTTCTATTTTTCTCATTTTTAACATTTATAATTTTAATTTTATTCAACTTTATTCAACAAAAATTTCCCATGTATTTCAATGGGGAGACCCTTCAAATTCTCATTCAACTTACTCATTTTTAAACTCTTACTACTTCCACATACATTGACATAGAGCCACCATTCAAACTTTAAAACGAAGACAAGACATTCAACTATTCAACTTGTATTTATCTTTTCAATATCTATTATACTTTTTCTTCAGTTCCAGTTTAAGTTTCATGATGTTTTTTCACCCGTTTCAGAGTTTATAATGGGTGTGTATGGGACGGAATGTTGGGGCTAGAGTGAGGCAGCTCAACTGCTAGAGTGAGAGGAGCAAAAAAATTAATCTTAAAATCTTTTTTAAAACTGCTGCTGTGTCCGCAGCGTTTGCTCTACAGGTATGATTTTACCCTCAAAACGTAGCCATGGCTGTCCTCTTTCATCCAATGTGTTTACTATTGTACTAGGTGTTATGGTTCTTTCATAAATGTCACCAATGCACAGCCTCCTCCCTCCAACTCTTCCATAGACTCTAATGTTAAAATGGCTCAGAAGGTTCGTTTGAAAATCAGAAGAGCATGGTGTCTTTCCACTGTCACCACGTCCATATAATAAGCTCCACAGGCATGAAAACTGAGAATTAGGTAGACTAGACATTGCTGTCGCTCACGGTGAAAGAATTTTGTCAATACGACTTTTACTTTTCATTTGGGAGCGATTTGTTTCGGCCTGACTTTTCTGTTCATTTTAAGCAGCAAAAGTGAGGCGCATGTCTGTGTACGTGTGTATGGAGCCATTGGGTGCGGTCACTATAGCAACCAGGCTCACACCTGCCTGCTTAACGAGCTCTGCCTGCCACTCTGCCAAGATTCATCTTAAGCACTTCTCTTTCAACTGCTGCTGTGTCCACAGTGTTACAGCCATCATTTTACCCTCAAATTGTCGCCATTATTGTTCTCTTTCCAACACCGTATCTTTCAAAGCTCAGGCATTTAAACTTTTTAAACTGTGTGGATCAAAGTGGAGGGATCACATTTGAGTCATTCAGTGATTCAAAGAATATGACCTTTTAATATTCATTCAGATGTTTTCTGACTCTAAATGTTCTTTTCTCATTTCTTAGGGTTTTCTAATTTACATTTAAAACATTTTCAGTTTTTTTCCAACTCCTTCTTCTGTGTAACCTTCAGCTTTTAGCAGTTCAGCACCTTTGTTTTCAGGTTAAATTCGTTTTTTTTTTTTTGTTTTTTTTTAATCTCATTCAATATTTTTAACTCAAAATTCAGCAATTAATTCATTTCAGTGCATACATTCAGATTCAAGCATTCACACTGCAGTTTCTTCAGAAAATGCACTTTCTAGTTAGTGTGAATGCTTGAAAAGCATTCACAGTATTGTTCTTCGAATCTTTATTATTATATATTCCGTACGTTTTTTGGCATCTAACTCCTTCAAAACCGTTCAACTTAGAAAAACCATTCAAACATCATTAGATTCCTATTCTTTTGGACATGACTGCTTCTACTTTTCTCATTTTTAACATTTATATTTTTAATTTTATTCAACTTTATTCAACAAAAATTTCCCATGTATTTCAATGGGGAGACCCTTCAAATTCTCATTGAACTTACTCATTTTTAAACTCTTACTACTTCCACATACATTGACATAGAGCCACCATTCAAACTTTAAAACGAAGACAAGACATTCAACTATTCAACTTGTATTTATCTTTTCAATATCTATTATACTTTTTCTTCAGTTCCAGTTTAAGTTTCATGATGTTTTTTCACCCGTTTCAAAATTTATAATGGGTGTGTATGGGACGGAATGTTGGGGCTAGAGTGAGACAGCTCAACTGCTAGAGTGAGAGGAGCAAAAAAATTAATCTTAAAATATTTTTTAAAACTGCTGCTGTGTCCGCAGCGTTTGCTCTACAGGTATGATTTTACCCTCAAAACGTAGCCATGGCTGTCCTCTTTCATCCAATGTGTTTACTATTGTACTAGGTGTTATGGTTCTTTCATAAATGTCACCAATGCACAGCCTCCTCCCTCCAACTCTTCCATAGACTCTAATGTTAAAATGGCTCAGAAGGTTCGTTTGAAAATCAGAAGAGCATGGTGTCTTTCCACTGTCACCATGTCCATATAATAAACTCCACAGGCATGAAAACTGAGAATTCAGTAGACTAGAAGCTGCTGTCGCTCACGGTGAAAGAATTTTTTCAATGCGACTTTTACTTTTCATTTGGGAACGATTTGTTTCGGCCTGACTTTTCTGTTCATTTTAAGCAGCAAAAGTGAGGCGCATGTCTGTGTACGTGTGTATGGAGCCATTGGGTGCGGTCACTATAGCAACCAGGCTCACACCTGCCTGCTTAACGAGCTCTGCCTGCCACTGTACCAAGATTCATCTTAAGCACTTCTCTTTCAACTGCTGCTGTGTCCACAGTGTTACAGCCATCATTTTACCCTCAAATTGTCGCCATTATTGTTCTCTTTCCAACACCGTATCTTTCAAAGCTCAGGCATTTAAACTTTTTAAACTGTGTGGATCAAAGTGGAGGGATCACATTTGAGTCATTCAGTGATTCAAAGAATATGACCTTTTAATATTCATTCAGATGTTTTCTGACTCTAAATGTTCTTTTCTCATTTCTTAGGGTTTTCTAATTTACATTTAAAACATTTTCAGTTTTTTTCCAACTCCTTCTTCTGTGTAACCTTCAGCTTTTAGCAGTTCAGCACTTTTGTTTTCAGGTTAAATTTGTTTTTTTTTTATCTCATTAAAAAAGTTTTAACTCAAAATTCAGCAATTAATTCATTTCAGTGCATACATTCAGATTCAAGCATTCACACTGCAGTTTCTTCAGAAAATGCACTTTCTAGTTAGTGTGAATGCTTGAAAAGCATTCACAGTATTGTTATTCTAATCTTTATCATTATTATTATTATTAGTGTGAATGCTTGAAAAGCATTCACAGTATTGTTCTTCTAATCTTTATTATTCTATTTTATCTATTCCGTACGTTTTTTGTACTCCTACTCCTTCAAAACCGTTCAACTTAGAAAAACCATTCAAACACCATTAGATTCCTCTTCTTTTGGACATGACTGCTTCTACTTTTCTCATTTTTAACATTTATATTTTTAATTTTATTCAACTTTATTCAACAAAAATTTCCCATGTATTTCAATGGGGAGACCCTTCAAATTCTCATTCAACTTACTCATTTTTAAACTCCTACTACTTCCACATACGTTGACATAGAGCCACCATTCAAACTTTAAAACGAAGACAAGACATTCAACTATTCAACTTGTATTTATCTTTTCAATATCTATTATGCTTTTTCTTCAGTTCCAGTTTAAGTTTCATGATGTTTTTTCACCCGTTTCAGAGTTTATAATGGGTGTGTATGGGACGGAATGTTGGGGCTAGAGTGAGGCAGCTCAACTGCTAGAGTGAGAGGAGCAAAAAAATTAATCTTAAAATCTTTTTTAAAACTGCTGCTGTGTCCGCAGCGTTTGCTCTACAGGTATGATTTTACCCTCAAAACGTAGCCATGGCTGTCCTCTTTCATCCAATGTGTTTACTATTGTACTAGGTGTTATGGTTCTTTCATAAATGTCACCAATGCACAGCCTCCTCCCTCCAACTCTTCCATAGACTCTAATGTTAAAATGGCTCAGAAGGTTCGTTTGAAAATCAGAAGAGCATGGTGTCTTTCCACTGTCACCACGTCCATATAATAAGCTCCACAGGCATGAAAACTGAGAATTAGGTAGACTAGACATTGCTGTCGCTCACGGTGAAAGAATTTTGTCAATACGACTTTTACTTTTCATTTGGGAGCGATTTGTTTCGGCCTGACTTTTCTGTTCATTTTAAGCAGCAAAAGTGAGGTGCATGTCTGTGTCCGTGTGTATGGAGCCCTTGGGTGCAGTCACTATAGCAACCAGGCTCACACCTGCCTGCTTAACGAGCTCTGTCTCTCACTCTGCCAAGATTAAATCAAAAATGTGTGTTACATCTAAGCAGTTGTAGTAAGATTAACTTTTTCAATAGGTACAATAAGACAGGTTTGACAGGCTTTTGCCACAGATTAACAGTATGTCAGTAGTTAATATAGGCTAACTGAATAGAGCCCTGAATTATTGCCCTGTTAAATTCAAGTTGATTGTGTATTGGTGGACTTGTCTTCTCCACACAGGTTTTTCATACCTCGGCAGTTTTAGTCAGTTGATGACTTTAAAATAATCTTTTCTGACTGGATAATTAAAGCTCACAGCATCTACCTGTCTGTAGTGTATTTTCCCACATTTTAAATAATCGAATCTCATTTAATGTCTCTGTTTTTAGTCTGTATAGTTTATCTCCCCACGAATACGCTCAAAGTAGTCTTAAAATAAAATCCATAAAACAGTTCAAGATGACATACTTTTTATTTGCTAATTTAATGCCAGTTGCCCTCTTTCCTGAGTATAAGCGAATGAGTGACATAAAGAGAAAAAGTACCAATTTGTATGCTGGTGAGTCTTGTGTATTTTTTTCTCTGTCTCTCTATGACAGAGAAATATATATGCTCATTATTGATGTTCAAACTGATGCTCAAATTTCCAAGCACCACCTGAACGCCTCATCAGTCTTTAACTAATCACTGCACCAACTGCCGTCATTCCGCTTTGCTCTCTGCTGTGGTAAGTACAATACACTCAGTACAGCACTGTTTTAATTTTATGGTAAAAATACATGTTTGACATTTAAACTCACATATCAAGTCTTTTTAAAGTTCAACAGAGTTCAAAGAATAAAGAAAGCAAAAAAAGAATAACCTTTGCTACCATTTATATAGGTTTATGACTTTTGCTGTTAGCAGCAGTGCTAACGCTAGCTTCAATGCTAATGCTAGCTATAGTGCTAACACTAGCCTTAGCAGTTGTTAACTGACAAAAAGAATATTCTTGTGATATTCCTGTGATATTTATTGGCGGTCAGTGAGACAAAAGTAACAAATGAGATTTATTATTGCCATTGTGCCTCAGTTTTAACAGTAAGAGTACTTCATGACTTTTGCTGTTAGTAGCAGTGCTAATGCTAGCTTCGATGCTAATGCTAGCATCAATGCTAACGCTAGCTATAGTGCCAACACTAGCCTTAGCAGTTTTTAACTGACAAAAAGAATATTCCTGTGATATTCCTGTGATATTTATTGGCGGTCAGTGAGACAAAAGTAACAAATGAGCTTTATTATTGCCATTGTGCCTCAGTTTTAACAGTAAGAGTGCTAGTTCTACCAGCAGTGCTAACACTAACTGAAGTGCTAACGCTAGCATTCCTGCTAGCGTTAGCAGCGATGCTAAGGCTAGTAACAGTCTAACAGTAGCCTTATATAAGTACTTAAATAAATACTTCAGTTAATTAGTTTGAATTATAAAATGGCTGCTGTATCAGCTGGTGTGCTATATTACTCTATAATTACCCTGCTGACTATAAGTTCAGTGTATCATGTCGTGTGGGCTTTGTTTTTTTGTTAGTCTGATAACACTGTACAGACAACTAACATGTTATTTCTTGTCTTACACTTTCAGGAACTTGACTCACATCTGTGCTTTGCCTGGTAGGTGTGCACATACTGTTAGAGAAGTACACCAAAATTTTAAAAAAAGAGTCTGACTAATATAAGCTTTAAAGTGATGGGTTCAAACTTTGTGCTAGACCTTTTAAACACATTTTTATAATAAATACACATAAGTTCAGCTTAACAATTGGGCTAAAATATTTTTTTCGTACATTTTTGCACATTACATGTGATTAGTTAACAATTCACTCAATCATATTTGTATTTAAAAATATTATTGCTGAATTTAATTAAATATTTATTCTTTTAAAAAGTGCCAAATTGTGCAACTTTTTGCACATGGCAGCCGACAACAGTTTAGCTTGAATATTTGTTTTGTCCTTTTTCAGTAGTCACAATTAGTTCATACAATTACCATGTAATATAATTTTATTAAAATTATTTTTTTTTCTTGTTTTTTGTTCACAGTGTGCAGAAGAAGAACAAGGACCAGATCTCCAGTCTTCTATCTCACATCCCAACCCCCCAACCCCTCTATCTTCTGTCCTACTCCACCTGTTGTCTCTGCCTTCTTTCCATCTGTATTTCACCCTGTGGTTTGTGAGAAATTTTGCCAAACCAAGAATCTTATTGCGGTTTGATTTAAAGCCGTGTCTCTCCTGCTCTGTCTGTTCTCTCTGCTAAATTTTCTCTCTACCTGTTTTTCACTCTTTGGCTTGCTGCTGAAAAATGCACAAGCCAATAAAGCAATAAAGAGTGCATATTTTGCCTCAACCTGAGAACAAACTGAACAAACAAAGAAAACTCTGCGGTTTGATTTAAAGCCGTGTCTCTCCTGCTCTGTCTGTTCTCTCTGCTAAATTTTCTCTCTACCTGTTTTTCACTCTTGGCTTGCTGCTGAAAAATGCCAAGCCATTAAAGCAATAAAGAGTGCATATTGCCTCTACCTGAGAACAAACTGAACAAATAAAGAAAACTCTAATTCACGGTTTGATTGTGATTTCCCAGCCGTGTTTCTCCTGCTCTGTCTGTTCTCTCTTCTAAATTTTCTCTCTAGCTGTTTTTCACTTTGCGCTTGCTGCTAAGTTGTGCCAAGCCAATAAAGAGAGTGCATATTATTCTCTCGACTGACAAACTGTCAAACAAACAAAGACATCTGTTTCTGAGAAATAAAAACTGAAATATAAAGACAAAGAGAACATCTGCTGTGTGCCACTCTTATTTTATAAACATATTTTCTAAAGACTAAGAGAAACACTTGTGTAAAAATGCCAAGGAAGCAGAAAAAGTCACAAGCTGCAAAACAACGCTGGAAGAAGTTCCATGAGTTTCATGAAGTACCAACATGTGAACAAGCTGAGTGTGATTTTCCTCAGAGCTCTGCAGAAGACTTTGTGTCTGCAAAGACCAATGCTGATGGTGTCAAACAGGCAGGTCAACATGTTCCTGCACATGTACAACAGGTATCCTATGCAGATGCTGTAAAGATTGGATTGCAGCATGAATTTAATGATCATCAGGTAAACCATAGAGACCAACCTGAGGTGTCAAGTGCCCCACAGGTGGGTTATGCTGATATTGTAAAAAGAGGCCGTCACAGTGATGTGGCAGGACCATCTCATGCAGAAAGAGTGAACTTTGAAAACCAGCCCTCTGTTACACATATCTGTGCATCTCACAGCCAGGCTCATCCCAAATATGGAGACTCCAGAAACAAGCAGTGCACATGTAACTCACTCACATTTCTTGCTTTCCTTCATGAGAATGATAACATGACTACAGCTGACCTTAATCTGGTCTTGGATAAAGGTGATGTGATGTACAAAGAGGCCAAGAAAAGATTTCCTAAAAATATTCATTTGGCTACCGATGAGCTGCCAGACAAAGTTGATGCTCGCAGGTCTATGTATCATGTCGACATGACACAGCCTTCCCGGTATGGGACATTTGAAGAACCTCCAGAGGAGGCAGTAGATACCTTTCTCAGCTTAGAAGCAGGACTGAGCTGCCTGTTGTCAGATGTGCAGTATGCCTTATTGATTATGAGTGGATTGTGTATCGCAGTGTTCAGATCCACATCAGGCAAATATGGTTTCTTTGATCCACACTCCAGAACAGCCAGTGGTCTTCCTCTAGCACTATGGTCACGTGACCGTGGTACGGCTGTGATGGTGAAATTCACACTCCTCAGTGACATGATTAAGAGGCTCCAGGATTCTTATGAAGGGATGGAGATATCACCCTCTTGTAACTATGAACTGAAGCCTGTGCAGTTCTACAGTATGAGCACAGTCAACCTGAGTGATACTATCACAGACACAGTCTGCAGACCAACAGCTGCCACTGCTGTGGGACCTACTCACTCTGATACAACTGAAGCAAACTCCTCTACTCCAAGGAGAAACACAACCACTGGTCTGACTGAGAACATCTTTTGTCAAATGTCCATTTACACGCCACTGGTGAAACAAAAAGAAGTCCGCATGACTCAGTTCACACCATATGAAGATCAGAATGAACCTCCTAATATACCAACTGAAGAACTATGCAGTGAATTAAATTTGCTTCCATCAAATGATGTTTTTTCATGCCAATCAAATGCTGCAATAAAAAATGTTGCTGCCTGTGACCTTTCTGATATAGTTTTACAAAAACTGAAAAAAGTTAACAAACAACAAAGGCACAAAATGAAAAGAAGATTAATGGCATCAGAGAAACCCAGAAATCAGAGAAAAGAAAACCAAAAAAGGAAAGAACGACAAAAGTATGCTTCAAATAAAGAGTACAAAGAAAAGAAAAAATCTTGCACAAGCGGGGCATATAAAAACAATCCTGAAGTTAGACAAAAACAACAACAGTATGTTAAAAGACGTTACTGTGAGAATGCAGAATTCAGACAGAAACAACAACAGTATGTTAAAAGACGTTACTGTGAGAATGCTAAAGTTAGACAGAAACAAAAACAATATATTAAAAGACGCTACTATGAGAATACTGATTTCAGAGAGGAGAAAAAAAGCTATATCAGTAAAAGGTATCGAGAAAGCCCAGAATTCAGAGAGAGACAGAGATCTCGTGTGACTCAGCGTTATGCACGTGACAACGCATTCAGAGTAAGACACAAACAACTAATGAAACAACTAATGCGAGACAGGTATCAAAGTAATCTTGCATTTAGGATTATGCACAACATGAGATGTGCAATGAAAATAAAAAGGAAATACAGATGGGTGAACAGACAAACCCAAGAGAGTGACAACAGTGTGATCAACGAGGCCATATCTGTGTTCAAATCACAAATCAAAGCTGGACCATCATACCCATGTACTGTATGTTTCAAGGCTTCATTTCCAAACCAAGTACGACCCTGCAGAAGGTCAAATTATGTCAAAAACCCACATGTGGTTGCAACATGTTTGACAGGAAAGTATGTTCATGATTGTGATGAAAACTGCAGAAATGAGCAGTGCAATGTGCCTGATGAGAGAAAGAGAGAGTGGATTTGTCACACCTGCCACGATCATCTTAAAAATGGATCCATGCCAGCACTTGCTGTTGCCAATAAACTGGATCTTGCTGATACTCCACCTGAACTGTCTGATCTCAACATACTGGAGAGACATCTCATAGCCAAGTGCATACCATTTGCCAAGATCATTCCTCTTCCCAAAGGCAGACAAAGAGCAATTAGAGGAAATGTGGTCTGTGTCCCATCCGAGGTACAGGAAACTGTTGAAGCATTGCCTCGATTGAGAATTAATTCTCAGGTCATGAGAATAAAACTGAAGAGACGCTTGTCTTACAAAGGTCATCAGCTGTTTCAGACTGTAAGCTGGTCTAAACTTGTGCAAGCACTGCATAAACTCAAGCAGATTCACCCACAGTATAAGGATGTGAGCATCAGAGATGATGCTGAGCTGTGTGATCCAACACTTCCTGATGAAGATGATGATGATGATGATGATGAAAACATGAATGAGGACGATTATGATGAGGCTGATTTAATGGAAATTGACAGCTGTGAGAAAAATGCACTGAGTGAAGCACAAAATAAAAATGAACAGGACATTGACATGTTACCCTGTGATGGTGAACAATCGCATGAACAGATGAGAGATGATTCAGAGCAAGCAGATGGACTGACTAATGGTGGTTTTGCACTCGAGTCCTGTTTGCAGCCCCCTGATGTGGCTGAGGAGATATTATGTTTCAGTGAAGGAATCTACTCTGTTGCTCCTGCAGAGAGAAACAATCCAATAAGTTTTTTCAAAACACCTAAACTGGAGGCCATGGCCTTCCCTGTGCAGTTTCCTACAGGCCAAAACACACTTGATGAAAGAAGGCTGATCAAAGTATCCCCCAGTGGGTATTTCAAATCAAGACTTTTCTGCATTGATGATCGTTTTGCCAAAGACACAAACTATTTGTTCTTTGCACAGTTTGTGACTGAAATACACTTGGCTACATCCAGCATGACAGTACAGTTAAGGAAGGCAAAGCCTCTGACCAGAGATGGTAGAAAAATAACCTCAGGCATGTTACAAGATAAACATGAGGTGGAGAAACTGGTGCGAAATAAAGATGCAGTGAGATTCATGCAGCCTCTGAGAGGAACCCCAGCCTATTGGGAGAAAACAACAAGAGATCTTTTTGCCATGATCAGACAGTTGGGAACTCCCACGTTCTTTTGCACATTTTCAGCTGCTGAAATGCGCTGGCCTGAAGTGATCGAGGCAATAACAAGGCAGCAAGGTGAACAAGTGAATTTTGAAGGACTCGACTGGTCAGCAAAGTGTGACATCCTGAGAAGCAATCCTGTCACAACAATGCGCATGTTTGACAAGAGAGTTGAAGCATTATTCAGAGATTTACTCTTATCTCCCGCAGAGCCACTTGGCAAAGTCATTGACTACTTTTACAGAGTTGAGTTTCAGCACAGAGGAAGCCCACACATACACTGCCTCCTGTGGGTAGAAGGTGCTCCTGTGTTTGAGGAGGATGATGAGCAAACTGTTCTTGATTTTATAAACAAATACATCACAGCTCAGCTGCCTGATCCACATAAACAACCTGAACTGTACAAAAAAGTAACAGAAGTGCAAAAACACAGTAAGAACCACACAAAGACGTGCTTTAGGAGTTTAAGCTCCGGGTGCCGTTTTGGTTTTCCCAAACCACCCTGCAATGAGACAATGATCACAAGACCCAGTGAGGATGATGCACTGGAAGTAGAAACGGCAAAGAACAAGCTCAGACCACTGAACCAGCTGCTGAATGAACCTGAAACTGCTTCCATGAGTTTAGAGCAGCTCTTGGAAAGATGCAAGTTGACACATGCAGAATATGAGAGATACCTGAATAAAATGAACATGAGGAGTACGATCATACTAAAGCGTGATCCAAAAGACTCTTGGATAAACGGCTATAATCCACATCTGCTTGAAGCCTGGAACAGTAATATCGACATAAGCTTTGTTTTAGATGCTTTTGGTGCTGCAAATTATTTAATGAAATATATATCAAAAAAAGAGGGCGGGCTATCTGAGTACCTGAAAACTGTCATTGAGAACTCCCATAAGGACAGTGTAAATGAGTGCGATGAAATGAGAGCCGTCATGCAGGCATATTCAAAGAAGCGAGAGATCAGTGCACAGGAGTGTGTTGCTCGTGCATGTGGTCTTCACATGAAGCAATGCTCACGTGCTGTAATATTCATTCCAACTGATGATAATCCTGTGAAAATGAGTCGTCCCCTGTCAGTTCTGGACAACACAACACCTGAGTCTTCCAATGTTTGGATGACATCTTTGAATGACAAATACAAAGCCAGACCTGAAACACCAGAGTATGAGGAGATGTGCATGGCAGACTTTGCTGCTACTTGCAGGATTGTCTATGGCCAACAGAAAAAAGGTAAAGATGTTTTGCCCCTTCTCAATGAGATGGGGTTTGTGCAAAGGCGCAAAAACAATAAGCCTGCTATCATCAGATTTCACCGCTGCTCACAAGAAAAACATCCAGAGCAATATTACGGAAGACTGCTTAAACTGTACCTTCCTCATCGTTCAGACCACGAACTGAAAACACCATCGTTGCCAACCTATCAGGCTTTCTATGGTGCTGGCTGTGTACAGCTACCAGGTACTGACCATCTTGAGTACGTGCAACACATTGTCAAAAGAAACAGAGAAAAATATGAGAAAAACAGTGAGGAGATCGAGAGCGCTGTTGAGGAATATGAGCAGAACAGAGGTGTGACTGACGAATGGTGTAATCTGGCACCTGAATCAGATCTCGTAAGGTTGCCACTTGTCGAACAAGAAAGAGAGCGAGACAATGAAAATGAACAGGAAGATGTGCCCGACTACAGCCGTCAGGCTGATGCTTCAACAGAAGTCAGAGCCATCAGGGAACCCCCTGCTATTGATCCCACATTGTTACGTCAGATGTTTCAAAATCTGAATAAGAAGCAAGCCTGCATATTTTATGCAGTTAGAGACTGGTGCATTAAAAGAGTCTGTGCTCTAAATCCAGAGCAGTTTTTCTTTTATATTAATGGTGGTGCTGGAACAGGAAAATCACATCTTATCAAATGCATCTACTCAGAAGCATCTAAGATACTGAGCAAAGTTCCCAGATATGCAGACGACGTTGACATATCAAAACCCACTGTCCTGTTAACTGCTTTCACTGGGACTGCAGCTTTTAACATTTCTGGAACAACACTGCATTCTCTTCTCAAGCTGCCTAGAAGCTTAAAACCTCCCATTCAGGGACTTGGCAATCAGCTGGATGAAGTCAGATCAGAACTTTTGAATGCTGAAATAATCGTCATTGACGAAGTGTCTATGGTGTCAAGACATCTGTTTGCATATGTAGATGCAAGACTCAAACAGATCAAAGGGACTCGGAGACCCTTTGGAGGCATGTCAGTCATTGCTGTCGGAGACTTCTATCAGCTACCCCCAGTGCGACAGTCTAAACCTCTCTGTGTGCACGACCCGTCTGAGATCGACCTGTGGCGGGAGCATTTTCAGATGATCACTCTGACTGAGATTATGCGTCAGAAAGATGATGTTGTCTTTGCTGAGATGCTGAACAGAATTCGTGTAAAAGGAAAGTTGGATGAGCTTTGTGAAGCAGATAGAAATTTGTTGTTACAGGCCATAACTGAACCAGCCCATTGTCCGACTGATGCATTGCACATTTTTGCAACTAATAAAGAAGTGGATGCACACAACTCTTCAACACTGGCTCTGCTCCACACTCATATCATTGACATCCATGCAGATGATTATAGAAAAGATCCTAGAACTGGCAGAATGGCACTTCAAGACAGACCATTGAAAGGAGGTAAAAACGAGTTACCAGACACACTGAAAGTTGCAGAAGGAGCTCGTGTCATGCTCACCAGAAACATTGACATACAAAATGGTTTGGTTAATGGAGCTTTTGGAATACTACTTAGAGTAGTTTACTCTGAAAATGACCAACACATCATCAAGCTTGGACTTAAAATGGATAATGAGACATCTGGAAAGAATAACCGCACACCAGCAGACGACATGGTGTACATTGAGAGAGCAGAGGAGAATCTGAAGCAGAAAGGAGTGGTACGAAGACAGTTCCCAGTGAAGCTGGCCTTTGCATGTACAATACATAAGGTACAGGGTATGACAACTACATCAGCTGTTGTCTCTCTTAAGAGCATTTTTGAGCCCGGCATGGCCTACGTAGCTGTCAGTAGAGTGACGTCTCTCAGTGGACTGTATCTTCTTGATATGGAGGAGAAAAAAATATTCACCAACCCAGAAATCACTGCAGCGCTTGAGAACATGAGACAAGCCAACCTTGATGACATGATGCCTCTTCTACACGTGAGGCAAACACTGAGCAGGTCAGAGGTTTTCACCATTGTTCATCATAATACAGAGGGACTGCCAGCTCACATTAATGACATCAAAAGTCACCATGAATTGTGTCTAGCAGATGTTTTGTGCCTAACAGAAACACACCTGCGGGGCTCTTTTGTCGCAGAGAGTCTCCACTTGGAAAATTACAATTTGTTCAAACGCAACAGACACCTGTCCTACACAAACTTTCCCCAGATGGCAAACAGAAGTGGTGGTGGAGTTGCTGTTTATGTGAAAAGTGACATTCAAGTGCATGAAAAACAGTACATCCATAATGTAACTGACCTTGAATTTCTGGCTTTAAAGGTTGAAGCACCAGTCAGTGCTCTGATTGCAGTTGTATACAGACCTCCAGACTACACTCTGAGGCCATTCCTGAAAAACCTGGTAAGCCTATTAGACTCATTGGAGATCATGGACTGTCATCCCATCATAGTTTGTGGTGATTTTAATGAGAATGTTTTATCCAGTGCAAACAAACCAATCCTGGAGCTGTTTGAGTCTAGGGGATACGCACAGGTCATCACTGCCCCTACCACAGAGAAGAACACACTGCTTGACCTAATTTTCATTTCTCAGTCAGATCGATGTCTCCATTCTGGAGTCATGAAGACATACCATAGTTACCATGACCCAGTATACTGTGTATTGTCCTGTGATGATTCATGATCTAGATCTTTGAATACAGTAAGTAATATCTATATTTTTGAATGACTTAAGAAAGTAGAGCGATGCTTGAACTCCAGAAAGAAGTCCAGACGCTTTTCTTTGCAAGCTCCTTTGACTACGATGACCTGGATGACTGAGAACCTTCACAGACATAAAGTAGAGCGATATTTAAAAGTTGACGCCCTGCACTGCAGTATAATGTTTGAATTGTTTACATAAAATACAATTACATGAATTAAGTAATGATATCAGTAAAAGATGACAATTTTATTTATTGCAGAAAATCTAAAATTCACTAACAGTAACCTATAAATGTCAGAAAAATCAAATATAGCAGTTTAAAATGAATAGTGTAGGCATATCCTCTCTGCAGCCAGGCTTCAACATCCTGCCAGGCTGCCCCAGTCTCACTGTGGCTGGGAGGGAGGGAGGGTGGACCAGAGGATTGCCTACACAACACATAAATGTTCAACAGCTTCTTCATTGTTTCTGAGAGAACAATAATGACTAAAGGTTGCTTTTTAAAAAAACAAACAAACAAACAAACAAACAAAATTACAGCAATAATGACAGTTAAGCCACTTTATGTGTGCCTCTATTTTGAAATACTATTTACAAAAATGTTATTATTTTGGTTTGTTATAAACTTTAAACTTTTTCAAAAGTATACGATTATATTTTTGGACCAATTTTACTATGAAACATAAATTTTTATGAGCTTTTATCATGTTTCTGGCCAGTGCAATCATCAGGGTGGGTCTGGGTTGATAACTGCACATTTCTGGCCAGAAATGTTTCAGCAGTGTTACATATGTAGTGCATATGTTACACTTGCTTTCTGTTACCAGCTGATACCCTACATTTGTATAGACATTGGACGGTGTGAGGTTGGGGAGTTGAGTGGGAGGGGGGGGGGGGGGGGGTTTCCTTTACTGTTAGGTTTCCTTTTTTTTTCTTTTTTTTTTTTTAAGCAAGACACAGTCCTCCTGTGTCTTCTCCAAGCTTCACATGTAAAATCCAACAATGTGAAGCACATAGCAGCCAGAAACTGTAATGCCACAGATCAGAGAAACTTCATGATCACCATCTTCATCGCCATACGATCAGAGCGTGAGACTTCACATCTGGAGCACAGGAGAGATTCTGTGATAAGTCCTCCTTCTAGCTTGTCCCACAAGCAGCCGGTGAGATTTACTCACAACAAAAAGGGTTAATGACATAATTTCCATGAAAACATGTATTCATTCTTTGTGAAGTGTTTAAATTGTGTTTTCACTTGACCTTAGGAGTGTTAGAGTGTATTGTAATGTCTGTACTCAGGTGTTTCCCTCTGTGATCCATCACCTTCAGAGCTGAGACACTCAGGACTGAACAGACGGCACAGTTTCTGTGACTGAGCCTCCAAAACACCTTCTTTGAAACCACTCATGATAGAAGGGCTTCATATTTGCAGCAGCACTACTACAGGTATTCAGTTTATTACAGGATGTGTTTGTTTCTTAGGACCAGCTCTGAGTGCACACTACCTAACATATACACCTTTCTGTTCATTACAAACCCACTACTCTGGATCATATGGCCAGTTGGCAGGAATGTTGCTGCAGGAAAACATCCCTGGAGATCACCATCATTGTCAGACTGACTGTGCCTCCTCTGTGCAGTGTCAAGATCCTCCCTAAATGAGTGTGTAAGTTAACATTTTCATTATTTTATTCCCTTTGACAAGACAAGTATCACTGATATTTACATTTACAACTACATATTCCTGTTTTCTGCTCTTCTTTTAAAGTCCTCAGCTATCCTGCTTCTGTGCTGCTTGCCACACATCAAACACTGGCCGGATGACAGGGAGGATCCACTCTGAAGTCACTGGACATGATGAGGATCATATGGGACTTTATAGTTTAGCAGAAACGATGTGCTCTGTGATTACAGGTTTTAAATGGACATAATGACTGCCTCTCTCTGATCAACAGGCTAAAGGATTGTTGTCATTGTTAGTGCTCTGTACAATGTATGCTTATTTAGTATTTCATCACAGAACAAACCTTTTTTTCTTTAACATATTTTTATTTTTTTATTTGTGGGGATAGGTTAATTGATTAATCCAAATTGTCACTAGGTGTGAATGTGCGAGTGAATGTGAGTGTGAATGGTTGTCTGTCCCTGTGTGTTGGCCCTGTGACAGACTGGCGACCTGTCCAGGGTGTACCCCGCCTTTCGCCCTATGACAGCTGGGATAGGCTCCAGCGCCCCCCGCGACCCTGAAAAAGGATAAGCGGAAGCGAATGGCTGGATGGATAACCACAACTCAAAGTCAGGGACTAACTAATTTTGGGACTTTGTGTCTGAGCCCAGGTTAAAACAATGTGTAAAAAAGCATTTAGTGGCATGGCTGAACAATGCTGTATTGATACTTATTTATCCATGTTCACAAAAAGGACTAATGTGTTTATTTGATTATTTGCATGTGTTAAACTGTGTCACCACCTTACGCTTTCATTTGACTTTACTCAAAAATCTCTATACAGTTCTCTTTTACCACTGTGTGGACTCTGTTTACATTAAAACATAAAGAAGAATGAGTAATAAAAAGATGTGTAGACAGATTAAGTAGACCGATAGAAACAGCTGTTCAGCCATGTTCTAAGAAACCAACACAATTTAAAGGTTCAGGATTGTGGTTTTAAAAGTTGAATTTTCATGTATTTCATATCTTGCTTATTATTTTTTATTTAGTTATTTAATTTAGTTATTTTTATTTATTCTACTAGTTCTTTTCAGAAAGAAGCTGTAAAATATGACTTAAGATTTTTATGTTATTTTCTATGACATACAAAACAAATTGATGTATGTAATACTATTAAACATGATATACACATGTGTATATGTCTGAAAAACATTATGCTGTATATTAAAGTTTGTATTTTCTCCAGAATTTTTGTTCATCTTTTAAGTTCATTTCAATTAGAAGAATTTGAACTTTTAATATTCATTCAGAGGTTTTCTGACTCTAAATTTTCTTTTGTCATTACTCATCTTTTTATTATTTACATTTTAAACATGTTTAGCTTTATTCCAACTTCTTCTGTGTGAACATCAGCTTTCAAAAGTTCTGCACTTTTGTTTTCAGGTGAAAATTTCTGTATTTTCCAGCTCATTCAGAATTTTTAACTTAACATTCAGCAATTAATTCATTTCAGTGCATACATTCAGATTCAAGCATTCACACTGCAGTTTCTTCAGAAAATGCACTTTCTAGTTATATTTTATTCTGTATTCCGTACGTTTTTTGTAATCCTATAACTTCAAAACCGTTCAACTTAGAAAAACCATTCAAACACCGTTAGATTCCTATTCTTTTGGACAACACTGCTTCTATTTTTCATATTTTTAACATTTATATTTTTAATTTTATTCAACTTTATTCAACAAAAATTTATAATGTATTTCAATGGGGAGACCCTTCAAATCCTCATTCAACTTACTCATTTTTAAACTCTTACTACTTCCACATACGTTGACATAGAGCCACCATTCAAACTTTAAAACGAAGACAAGACATTCAACTATTCAACTTGTATTTATCTTTTCAATATCTATTATACTTTTTCTTCAGTTCCAGTTTAAGTTTCATGATGTCTTTTCACCCGTTTCAGAGTTTATAATGGGTGTGTATGGGACGGAATGTTGGGGCTAGAGTGAGACAGCTCAACTGCTAGAGTGAGAGGAGCAAAAAAATTAATCTTAAAATCTTTTTTAAAACTGCTGCTGTGTCCACAGCGTTTACTGTACAGGTATGATTTTACCCTCAAAACGTAGCCATCGCTGTCCTCTTTCATCCAATGTGTTTACTATTGTACTAGGTGTTATGGTTCTTTCATAAATGTCACCAATGCACAGCCTCCTCCCTCCAACTCTTCCATAGACTCTAATGTTAAAATGGCTCAGAAGGTTCGTTTGAAAATCAGAAGAGCATGGTGTCTTTCCACTGTCACCACGTCCATATAATAAGCTCCACAGGCATGAAAACTGAGAATTAGGTAGACTAGACATTGCTGTCGCTCACGGTGAAAGAATTTTGTCAATACGACTTTTACTTTTCATTTGGGAGCGATTTGTTTGGGCCTGACTTTTCTGTTCATTTTAAGCAGCAAAAGTGAGGTGCATGTCTGTGTCGTGTGTATGGAGCCCTTGGGTGCAGTCACTATAGCAACCAGGCTCACACCTGCCTGCTTAACGAGCTCTCTCTCTCACTCTGCCAAGATTCATCTTAAACACTTCTCTTTCAACTGCTGCTGTCTCCACAGTGTTACAGCCATCATTTTACCCTCAAAACGTCGCCATCGTTGTTCTCTTTCCAACATCTTGTCTTTCAAAGCTCAGAGATGTAAACTTTTTAAACTGTGTGGATCCAAGTGGAGGGATCACATTTTAGTCATTCAGTGATTCAAAGAATATGACCTTTTAATATTCTTTCAGATGTTTTCTGACTCTAAATGTTCTTTTCTCATTTCTTAGGTTTTTCTAATTTACAATTAAAACATTTTCAGCTTTTTTCCAACTTCTTCTTCTGTGTAATCTTCAGCTTTTAGCAGTTCAGCACTTTTGTTTTCAGGTTAAATTTGGTCTTTTTTTTATCTCATTAAAAAAGTTTTAACTCAAAATTCAGCAATTAATTCATTTCAGTGCATACATTCAGATTCAAGCATTCACACTGCAGTTTCTTCAGAAAATGCACTTTCTAGTTAGTGTGAATGCTTGAAAAGCATTCACAGTATTGTTCTTCTAATCTTTATTATTATATTTTATTCTGTATTCCGTACGTTTTTTGAAAGCCTACTCCTTCAAAACCGTTCAACTTAGAAAAACCATTCAAACATCGTTAGATTCCTATTATTTTGGACAACATTGCTTCTATTTTTCTCATTTTTAACATTTATATTTTTAATTTTATTCAACTTTATTCAACAAAAATTTCCCATGTATTTCAATGGGGAGACCCTTCAAATTCTCATTCAACTTACTCATTTTTAAACTCTTACTACTTCAACATACGTTGACATAGAGCCACCATTCGAACTTTAAAACGAAGACAAGACATTCAACTATTCAACTTGTATTTATCTTTTCAATATCTATTATACTTTTTCTTCAGTTCCAGTTTAAGTTTCATGATGTTTTTTCACCCGTTTCAGAGTTTATAATGGGTGTGTATGGGACGGAATGTTGGGGCTAGAGTGAGGCAGCTCAACTGCTAGAGTGAGAGGAGCAAAAAAATTAATCTTAAAATATTTTTTAAAACTGCTGCTGTGTCCGCAGCGTTTGCTCTACAGGTATGATTTTACCCTCAAAACGTAGCCATGGCTGTCCTCTTTCATCCAATGTGTTTACTATTGTCCTAGGTGTTATGGTTCTTTCATAAATGTCACCAATGCACAGCCTCCTCCCTCCAACTCTTCCATAGACTCTAATGTTAAAATGGCTCAGAAGGTTCGTTTGAAAATCAGAAGAGCATGGTGTCTTTCCACTGTCACCATGTCCATATAATAAACTCCACAGGCATGAAAACTGAGAATTCAGTAGACTAGAAGCTGCTGTCGCTCACGGTGAAAGAATTTTGTCAATACGACTTTTACTTTTCATTTGGGAACGATTTGTTTCGGCCTGACTTTTCTGTTCATTTTAAGCAGCAAAAGTGAGGCGCATGTCTGTGTACGTGTGTATGGAGCCATTGGGTGCGGTCACTATAGCAACCAGGCTCACACCTGCCTGCTTAACGAGCTCTGCCTGCCACTGTACCAAGATTCATCTTAAACACTTCTCTTTCAACTGCTGCTGTGTCCACAGTGTTACAGCCATCATTTTACCCTCAAATTGTCGCCATTATTGTTCTCTTTCCAACATCTTGTCTTTCAAAGCTCAGGCATTTAAACTTTTTAAACCGTGTGGATCAAAGTGGAGGGATCACATTTTCTTCATTCAGTGATTCAAAGAATATGACCTTTTAATATTCATTCAGATGTTTTCTGACTCTAAATGTTCTTTTCTCATTTCTTAGGGTTTTCTAATTTACATTTAAAGCATTTTCAGCTTTTTTCCAACTTCTTCTTCTGTGTAACCTTCAGCTTTTAGCAGTTCAGCACCTTTGTTTTCAGGTTAAATTTGATTTTTTGATTTTTTTTTTTAATTTCATTCAATATTTTTAACTCAAAATTCAGCAATTAATTCATTTCAGTGCATACATTCAGATTCAAGCATTCACACTGCAGTTTCTTCAGAAAATGCACTTTCTAGTTATATTTTATTATTTTTCCGTACGTTTTTTGAAAGCCTACTCCTTCAAAACCGTTCAACTTAGAAAAACCATTCAAACATCGTTAGATTCCTATTATTTTGGACATGACTGCTTCTATTTTTCTCATTTTTAACATTTATATTTTTAATTTTATTCAACTTTATTCAACAAAAATTTCCCATGTATTTCAATGGGGAGACCCTTCAAATTCTCATTCAACTTACTCATTTTTAAACTCTTACTACTTCCACATACATTGACATAGAGCCACCATTCAAACTTTAAAACGAAGACAAGACATTCAACTATTCAACTTGTATTTATCTTTTCAATATCTATTATACTTTTTCTTCAGTTCCAGTTTAAGTTTCATGATGTTTTTTCACCCGTTTCAGAGTTTATAATGGGTGTGTATGGGACGGAATGTTGGGGCTAGAGTGAGGCAGCTCAACTGCTAGAGTGAGAGGAGCAAAAAAATTAATCTTAAAATCTTTTTTAAAACTGCTGCTGTGTCCGCAGCGTTTGCTCTACAGGTATGATTTTACCCTCAAAACGTAGCCATGGCTGTCCTCTTTCATCCAATGTGTTTACTATTGTACTAGGTGTTATGGTTCTTTCATAAATGTCACCAATGCACAGCCTCCTCCCTCCAACTCTTCCATAGACTCTAATGTTAAAATGGCTCAGAAGGTTCGTTTGAAAATCAGAAGAGCATGGTGTCTTTCCACTGTCACCACGTCCATATAATAAACTCCACAGGCATGAAAACTGAGAATTAGGTAGACTAGACATTGCTGTCGCTCACGGTGAAAGAATTTTGTCAATACGACTTTTACTTTTCATTTGGGAGCGATTTGTTTCGGCCTGACTTTTCTGTTCATTTTAAGCAGCAAAAGTGAGGTGCATGTCTGTGTCCGTGTGTATGGAGCCATTGGGTGCAGTCACTATAGCAACCAGGCTCACACCTGCCTGCTTAACGAGCTCTCTCTGCCACTCTGCCAAAATTAATCTTAAACACTTCTCTTTCAACGGCTGCTGTGTCCACAGTGTTAAAGCCATCATTTTACCCTCAAAACGTCGCCATCGTTGTTCTTTTTCCAACATCTTGTCTTTCAAAGCTCAGAGATGTCAACTTTTTAAACTGTGTGGGTCCAAGTGGAGGGATCACATTTTAGTCATTCAGTGATTCAAAGAATATGACCTTTTAATATTCTTTCAGATGTTTTCTGACTCTAAATGTTCTTTTCTCATTTCTTAGGTTTTTCTAATTTACAATTAAAACATTTTCAGCTTTTTTCCAACTTCTTCTTCTGTGTAACCTTCAGCTTTTAGCAGTTCAGCACTTTTGTTTTCAGGTTAAATTCGGGTTTTTTTTTTTATCTCATTCAAAATTTTTAACTTACATTCAGTAATTATTTCATTTCAATGCATACATTCAGATTCAAGCATTCACACTGCAGTTTCTTCAGAAAATGCACTTTCTAGTTATTATTATTAGTGTGAATGCTTGAAAAGCATTCACAGTATTGTTCTTCTAATCTTTATTCTATTTTATTATTATCTATTCCGTACGTTTTTTGAAAGCCTACTCCTTCAAAACCGTTCAACTTAGAAAAACCATTCAAACACCGTTAGATTCCTATTCTTTTGGACATGACTGCTTCTATTTTTCTCATTTTTAACATTTATATTTTTAATTTTATTCAACTTTATTCAACAAAAATTTCCCATGTATTTCAATGGGGAGACCCTTCAAATTCTCATTCAACTTACTCATTTTTAAACTCTTACTACTTCCACATACATTGACATAGAGCCACCATTCAAACTTTAAAACGAAGACAAGACATTCAACTATTCAACTTGTATTTATCTTTTCAATATCTATTATACTTTTTCTTCAGTTCCAGTTTAAGTTTCATGATGTTTTTTCACCCGTTTCAGAGTTTATAATGGGTGTGTATGGGACGGAATGTTGGGGCTAGAGTGAGACAGCTCAACTGCTAGAGTGAGAGGAGCAAAAAAATTAATCTTAAAATCTTTTTTAAAACTGCTGCTGTGTCCGCAGCGTTTGCTCTACAGGTATGATTTTACCCTCAAAACGTAGCCATCGCTGTCCTCTTTCATCCAATGTGTTTACTATTGTCCTAGGTGTTATGGTTCTTTCATAAATGTCACCAATGCACAGCCTCCTCCCTCCAACTCTTCCATAGACTCTAATGTTAAAATGGCTCAGAAGGTTCGTTTGAAAATCAGAAGAGCATGGTGTCTTTCCACTGTCACCACGTCCATATAATAAGCTCCACAGGCATGAAAACTGAGAATTAGGTAGACTAGACATTGCTGTCGCTCACGGTGAAAGAATTTTGTCAATACGACTTTTACTTTTCATTTGGGAGCGATTTGTTTCGGCCTGACTTTTCTGTTCATTTTAAGCAGCAAAAGTGAGGCGCATGTCTGTGTACGTGTGTATGGAGCCCTTGGGTGCAGTCACTATAGCAACCAGGCTCACACCTGCCTGCTTAACGAGCTCTCTCTCTCTCTCTGCCAAGATTCATCTTAAACACTTCTCTTTCAACTGCTGCTGTGTCCACAGTGTTAAAGCCATCATTTTACCCTCAAAACGTCGCCATCGTTGTTCTCTTTCCAACACTGGTTTTCAAAGCTCAGACTTTTACATTTTTTAAACTGTGTGGATCCAAGCAGAGGGATCACATTTTAGTCATTCAGTGATTCAAAGAATATGACCTTTTAATATTCATTCAGATGTTTTCTGACTCTAAATGTTATTTTCTCATTTCTTAGGGTTTTCTCATTTACAATTAAAACATTTTCAGCTTTTTTCCAACTTCTTCTTCTGTGTAACCTTCAGCTTTTAGCAGTTCAGCACCTTTGTTTTCAGGTTAAATTTGGTTTTTTTTGTTTGTTTTTTTAAAATTTCATTTAATATTTTTAACTCAAAATTCAGCAATTAATTCATTTCAGTGCATACATTCAGATTCAAGCATTCACACTGCAGTTTCTTCAGAAAATGCACTTTCTAGTTAGTGTGAATGCTTGAAAAGCATTCACAGTATTGTTCTTCTAATCTTTATTATTATTAGTGTGAATGCTTGAAAAGCATTCACAGTATTGTTCTTCTAATCTTTAAACTATTTTATTATCTATTCCGTACGTTTTTTGTACTCTATCTCCTTCAAAACCGTTCAACTTAGAAAAACCATTCAAACACCGTTAGATTCCTCTTCTTTTGGACATGACTGCTTCTATTTTTCTCATTTTTAACATTTATATTTTTAAAATTATTCAACTTTTTTCAACAAAAATTTCCCATGTATTTCAATGGAGAGACGCTTCAAATTCTCATTCAACTTACTCTTCTTTAAACTGTATCTACTTCTACATACATTGACGTAGAGCCACCATTCAAACTTTAAAACGAAGACAAGACGTTCAACTATCCAACTTGTATTTATCTTTTCAATATCTATTATACTTTTTCTTCAGTTCCAGTTTAAGTTTCATGATGTCTTTTCACCCGTTTCAGAGTTTATAATGGGTGTGTATGGGACGGAATGTTGGGGCTAGAGTGAGACAGCTCAACTGCTAGAGTGAGAGGAGCAAAAAAATTAATCTTAAAATCTTTTTTAAAACTGCTGCTGTGTCCACAGCGTTTACTGTACAGGTATGATTTTACCCTCAAAACGTAGCCATCGCTGTCCTCTTTCATCCAATGTGTTTACTATTGTACTAGGTGTTATGGTTCTTTTATAAATGTCACCAATGCACAGCCTCCTCCCTCCAACTCTTCCATAGACTCTAATGTTAAAATGGCTCAGAAGGTTCGTTTGAAAATCAGAAGTACAGGGTGTCTTTACACTGTCACCACGTCCATATAATAAACTCCACAGGCATGAAAACTGAGAATTCAGTAGACTAGACATTGCTGTCGCTCACGGTGAAAGAATTTCGTCAATACGACTTGTACTTTTCATTTGGGAGCGATTTGTTTGGGGCTGACTTTTCTGTTCATTTTAAGCAGCAAAAGTGAGGTGCATGTCTGTGTCCGTGTATGGAGCCATTGGGTGCAGTCACTATAGCAACCAGGCTCACGCCTGCCTGCTTAACGAGCTCTCTCTCACTCTGCCAAGATTCATCTTAAACACTTCTCTTTCAACTGCTGCTGTGTCCACAGTGTTTGCTCTACAGCCATCATTTTACCCTCAAAACGTATCCATCGTTCTTCTCTTTCCAACACCGTGTCTTTCAAAAGCTCAGAGATGTAAACCTTTAAAACTGTGTGGATCCAAGTGGAGGGCTCACATTTTAGTCATTCAGTGATTCAAAGAATATGAACTTTTAATATTCATTCAGGTGTTTTCTGACTCTAAAGTTTCTTTTCTCATTTCTTAGATTTTTCTAATTTACAATTAAAACATTTTCAGCTTTTTTCCAACTTCTTCTTCTGTGTAACCTTCAGCTTTTAGCAGTTCAGCACTTTTGTTTTCACGTTAAATTCGGTTTTTTTTTTTTTATCATTCAACATTTTTAACTCAAAATTCAGCAATTAATTCATTTCAGTGCATACATTCAGATTCAAGCATTCACACTGCAGTTTCTTCAGAAAATGCACTTTCTAGTTATTATTATATTTTATTCTGTATTCCGTACGTTTTTTGTAATCCTACTCCTTCAAAACCGTTCAACTTAGAAAAACCATTCAAACACCGTTAGATTCCTATTCTTTTGAACAACACTGCTTCTATTTTTCATATTTTTAACATTTATATTTTTAATTTTATTCAACTTTATTCAACAAAAATTTCCCAAAATTTCCCATGTATTTCAATGGGGAGACCCTTCAAATTCTCATTCAACTTATTCATTTTTAAACTCTTACTACTTCCACATACATTGACATAGAGCCACCATTCAAACTTTAAAACGAAGACAAGACATTCAACTATTCAACTTGTATTTATCTTTTCAATATCTATTATACTTTTTCTTCAGTTCCAGTTTAAGTTTCATGATGTTTTTTCACCCGTTTCAAAATTTATAATGGGTGTGTATGGGACGGAATGTTGGGGCTAGAGTGAGACAGCTCAACTGCTAGAGTGAGAGGAGCAAAAAAATTAATCTTAAAATCTTTTTTAAAACTGCTGCTGTGTCCGCAGCGTTTGCTCTACAGGTATGATTTTACCCTCAAAACGTAGCCATCGCTGTCCTCTTTCATCCAATGTGTTTACTATTGTCCTAGGTGTTATGGTTCTTTCATAAATGTCACCAATGCGCAGCCTCCTCCCTCCAACTCTTCCATAGACTCTAATGTTAAAATGGCTCAGAAGGTTCGTTTGAAAATCAGAAGAGCATGGTGTCTTTCCACTGTCACCACGTCCATATAATAAACTCCACAGGCATGAAAACTGAGAATTCAGTAGACTAGAAGCTGCTGTCGCTCACGGTGAAAGAATTTCGTCAATACGACTTGTACTTTTCATATGGGAACGATTTGTTTCGGCCTGACTTTTCTGTTCATTTTAAGCAGCAAAAGTGAGGTGCATGTCTGTGTCGTGTGTATGGAGCCATTGTCACTATAGCAACCAGGCTCACACCTGCCTGCTTAACGAGCTCTCTCTCACTCTGCCAAGGTTAAACCTAAAAATGTTAGATTGTAGTAAGATTAACTTTTTCAAAAGTACAATAAGACAGATTTGACAGGGTTTTGCCACAGATTAATAGTTTGTCACTAGTTAGTATATGCCAACTAAGTAGAGCATTGTGATTGGCACAAAGGTTTTTCAGATCTGGGCAGTTGGAGTCAGTTGATGACTTCAAAATCATCCTTTCTGACTGGATAATTAAAGCTCTCAGCATCTATCGGTCTGTAGTTAATTTCCCCACCTTTTAACTAACGTTTAACTAACCTAATCTCATTTAATGTCTCTGTTTATAGTCTGTATAGTTTATTTCCCCACGAATACACTCAAAGTAGTCTTAAAATAAAACCCACAAAACAGTTCAAGATTTAATACTTTTTATTTGCTCATTTAATGCCAGTTGCCCTGTTTTTCTGTATGTCACTCATTCGCTTATACTTGGGCAAAAAGGACCAATTTGTACACTAGTATAGTGTATTTTTTCCCTCTATCTCTCTATGTCTGTCACACACAGAGACCAACACACAGACATGTATATGCTCATTATTGCTGTTCAAACTGATGGTCAAATTTCCAAGCACCACCTGAACGCCTCATCTGTTTTTAACCTATCACTGGACCAACTGTCGTCATTCCGCTTTGCTCTCTGCTGTGGTAAGTACAGTACACTCAGTACTGCAGTGTTTTATTTTTATGATGGAAAAAATACATGTTTGACATTTAAACTCACATATCAAGTCCAACAGAGTTAAAAACAATTCAAAGAAGAAAGAAAAAAGAATAACCTTCGCTATCATTTATATACTATTATTACGTTTTGCTGTTAGCAACAATGCTAACGCTAGCTATAGTGCTAACACTAGCCTTAGCAGTTGTTAACTGACAAAAATAATATTCCTGTGATATTTCTTGCCGGTCAGTGAAACAAAAGTAAGCTTTATTATTGCCATTGTGGCTCAGTTTTAACAGTAAGAGTGCTAGCGCTAGCAGCATTGCTAGCGCTAGCAGCATTGCTAACGCTAGCTGCAATGCTAACGCTAGCTGCAATGCTAACACTAACTGAAGTGCTAATGCTAGCCGGAATGCTAGCGCTAGCAGCAATGCTAAGGCTAGTAACAGTCTAACAGTAGCCTTACATAAGTGGCAATACTTCAGTTAACTAGTTTGAATTGTAAAATGACTGCTGTATCAGTTGGTGTGCTATATTACTCTATAATTACCCTGCTGACTAGAAGTTCAGTGTATCATGTCGTGTGGGCTTTGTATTTCTGTTAGTCTGATAACACTGTACAGACAACTAACGTATTATTTCTCGTTTCTTTCAGGAACCTGACTGACACTGTGCTTTGCCTGGTAGGTGTGCACATACTGTAAGAGAAGTAGACCAAAATAAAAAAATTATATGACTAATATAAGCTGTAAAGTGATGGGTTCAAACTTTGTGCTAGACCTTTTAAACACAATTTTATAATAAATACACATAAGTGCAGCTTAACAATTGGGCTAAAATATTTTTTTCGTACATTTTTGTAGTCACACTACATGTGATTAATTAATGATTCACTCAATCATATTTGTATTTAAAAATATTATTGCTGAATTTAATTAAATATTTATTCTTTTAAAAAGTGCCCAATTATGCAACTTTTTGCACATGGCAGCCGACAACAGTTTAGCTTGAATATTTGTTTTGTCCTTTTGCAGTAGTCACATTTAGTTCATACAATTACCATGTGATATAATTTTAATAAAAAATTTTTTTTCTTGTTTTTTGTTCAGAGTGTGTAGAAGAAGAAGAAGAACAAGGACCAGATCTCCAGTCTTCTCTCTCACATCCCAACCCCCCAACCCCTCTATCCTCTGTCCTGCTCCACCTATTGTCTCTGCCTTCTTTCCATCTGTATTTCACTCTGTGGTTTGTGAGAAATTTTGCCAAACCAACAATCCTTTTGCGGTTTGATTTAAAGCCGTGTCTCTCCTGCTCTGTCTGTTCTCTCTGCTAAATTTTCTCTCTACCTGTTTTTCACTCTTGGCTTGCTGCTGAAAAACGCCAAGCCATTAAAGCAATAAAGAGTGCATATATTGCCTCTACCTGAGAACAAACTGAACAAACAAAGAAAACTAATTCACGGTTTGATTGTGATTTCCCAGCCGTGTCTCTCCTGCTCTGCCTGTTCTCTCTTCTAAATTTTCTCTCTACCTGTTTTTCACTCTTGGCTTGCTGCTGAAAAATGCCAAGCCAATAAAGAGAGTGCATAATATTCTCTCAACTGAAGAACAAACTGTCAAACGAAAGACAACTGTTTAAGACAAATAAAAACTGAAATATAAAAACAAAGACAACATCTCCTGGTGTGTGCCACTCTTATCTTGTGAACATATTTTCTAAAGACTAAGAAACACTTGCAGGTGTGTGAAAATGCCAAGGAAGCAGAAAAAGTCACAAGCTGCAAAACAACGCTGGAAAAAGTTTCATGAGTTTCACAAAATACCAACATGTGAACAAGCTGAGTTTGATTTTCCTCAGAGCTCTGCAGAAGATAGTGTGTCTACAAAGACCAATTCTGACAGTGTCAAACAGGCAGGTCAACATGTTCCTGCACATGTACAACAGGTATCTTATGCTGATGCTGTAAAGAGTGGACTGCAGCATAAAGTTAATGAACAACATGAGGTGTCAAGTGCCCCACAGGTGGGTTATGCTGACTTTTTGAAAAGAGGCTGTCACAGTGATGTGGCAGGACCATCTCATGCAGAAAGAGTGAACCTTGAAAACCAGCCCTCTATTACACTTGTCTGTGCATCTCACAGCCAGGCACATCCTAAATATGGAGACTCCAGAAACAAGCAGTGCACATGCAACTCACTCACATTTCTTGCATTCCTTCATGAGAATGAAAACATGACTACAGCTGACCTTAATCTGGTCTTGGATAAAGGTGATGTGATGTACAAAGAGGCCAAGAAAAGATTTCCTAAAAATATTCATTTGGCAACCGATGAGCTGCCAGACAAAGTTGATGCTCGCTGGTCTATGTATGATGTCGACATGACACAGCCTTCCCGGTATGGGACATTTGAAGAACCTCCAGAGGAAGCAGTAGATACCTTTCTCAGCTTAGAAGCAGGACTGAGCTGCCTGTTGTCAGATGTGCAGTATGCCTTATTGATTATGAGTGGATTGTGTATCGCAGTGTTCAGATCCACATCAGGCATATATGGTTTCTTTGACCCACACCCCAGAACACCCATTGGTCTTCCTCTACTACTACAGTCACGTAATCGTGGTACAGCTGTGATGCTGAAATTCACACTCCTCAGTGACATGATTAAGAGGCTCCAAGATTCTTATGAAATGATGGAGATATCACCCTCTTGTAACTATGAACTGAAGCCTGTGCAGTTCTACAGTATGAGCACAGTCAACCTGAGTGATACTATCACAGACACAGTCTGCAGACCAACAGCTGCCACTGCTGTGGGATCTACTCACTCTGATACAACTGTTGATGAAGCAAACTCCTCTACTCCAAGGAGAAACACAACGACTGATCTGACTGAGAACATCTTTTGTCAAATGTCCATTTGTACGCCACCGGTGAAACAAAAAGAAGTTCACGTGACTCAGTTCACATCATATGAAGATCAGAATGAACCTCCTAATATACCAACTGAAGAACTATGCAGTGAATTAAGTTTCCTTCCATCAAGGGATGCTTTTTTATGTCAATCAAATGCTGCAATAACAAATGTTGCTTCCTGTGATCTTTCTGATATAGTTTTACAAAAACTGAAAAAAGTTAATAAACAACAAAGGCACAAAATGAAAAGAAGATTAATGGCATCAGAGAAACCCAGAAATCAGAGAAAAGAAAACCAAAAAAGGAAAGAACGACAAAAGTATGCTTCAAACAAAGAGTACAAAGAAAAGAAAAAGTCTTGCACAAGCGAGGCATATAAAAACAATCCTGAAGTCAGACAGAAAAAACAACAGTATATGAAAAGACGTTATTGTGAGAATGATGAATTGAGACAGAAACAACAGAGATATATTAGAAGACGTTACTGTGAAAATGATGAATTCAGAAAGAAACAAAAACAATATGTTAAAAAACGTTTTTCTGAGAATGCTACAGTTAGAAAGAAACAACAACAATATATTAAAAGACGCTACTGTGAGAACGATGAATTCAGAAAGAAACAACAACAATATATTAAAAGACGCTACTGTGACAATGCTGAATTTAGACAAAAACAAAAAAACTATATCACTAAAAGGTATCAAGAAAACCCTGAATTCAGAGAGAGACAGAGATCTCGAGTGACTCAGCGTTATGCACGTGATAACGCATTCAGAGTAAGACACAGACAACTAATGAAACAACTAATGCGAGACAGGTATCAAAGTAATCTTGCATTCAGGATTATGCACAACATGAGATGTGCAATGAAAATAAAAAGGAAATACAGATGGGTGAACAGACAAACCCAAGAGAGTGACAACAGTGTGATCAACGAGGCCATATCTGTGTTCAAATCACAAATCAAAGCTGGACCATCATACCCATGTACTGTATGCTTCAAGGCTTCATTTCCAAACCAAGTGCGACCCTGCACAAGGTCAAAGTATGTCAAAAACCCACATGTGGTTGCAACATGTTTGACAGGAAAGTATGTTCATGATTGTGATGAAAACTGCAGAAATGAGCAGTGCAATGTGCCTGATGAGAGAAAGAGAGAGTGGATTTGTCACACCTGCCACGATCATCTTAAAAATGGATCCATGCCAGCACTTGCTGTTGCCAATAAACTGGATCTTGCTGATACTCCACCTGAACTGTCTGATCTCAACATACTGGAGAGACATCTCATAGCCAAGTGCATACCATTTGCCAAGATCATTCCTCTTCCCAAAGGCAGACAAAGAGCAATTAGAGGAAATGTGGTCTGTGTCCCATCCGAGGTACAGGAAACTGTTGAAGCATTGCCTCGATTGAGAATTAATTCTCAGGTCATGAGAATAAAACTGAAGAGACGCTTGTCTTACAAAGGTCATCAGCTGTTTCAGACTGTAAGCTGGTCTAAACTTGTGCAAGCACTGCATAAACTCAAGCAGATTCACCCACAGTATAAGGATGTGAGCATCAGAGATGATGCTGAGCTGTGTGATCCAACACTTCCTGATGAAGATGATGATGATGATGATGATGAAAACATGAATGAGGACGATTATGATGAGGCTGATTTAATGGAAATTGACAGCTGTGAGAAAAATGCACTGAGTGAAGCACAAAATAAAAATGAACAGGACATTGACATGTTACCCTGTGATGGTGAACAATCGCATGAACAGATGAGAGATGATTCAGAGCAAGCAGATGGACTGACTAATGGTGGTTTTGCACTCGAGTCCTGTTTGCAGCCCCCTGATGTGGCTGAGGAGATATTATGTTTCAGTGAAGGAATCTACTCTGTTGCTCCTGCAGAGAGAAACAATCCAATAAGTTTTTTCAAAACACCTAAACTGGAGGCCATGGCCTTCCCTGTGCAGTTTCCTACAGGCCAAAACACACTTGATGAAAGAAGGCTGATCAAAGTATCCCCCAGTGGGTATTTCAAATCAAGACTTTTCTGCATTGATGATCGTTTTGCCAAAGACACAAACTATTTGTTCTTTGCACAGTTTGTGACTGAAATACACTTGGCTACATCCAGCATGACAGTACAGTTAAGGAAGGCAAAGCCTCTGACCAGAGATGGTAGAAAAATAACCTCAGGCATGTTACAAGATAAACATGAGGTGGAGAAACTGGTGCGAAATAAAGATGCAGTGAGATTCATGCAGCCTCTGAGAGGAACCCCAGCCTATTGGGAGAAAACAACAAGAGATCTTTTTGCCATGATCAGACAGTTGGGAACTCCCACGTTCTTTTGCACATTTTCAGCTGCTGAAATGCGCTGGCCTGAAGTGATCGAGGCAATAACAAGGCAGCAAGGTGAACAAGTGAATTTTGAAGGACTCGACTGGTCAGCAAAGTGTGACATCCTGAGAAGCAATCCTGTCACAACAATGCGCATGTTTGACAAGAGAGTTGAAGCATTATTCAGAGATTTACTCTTATCTCCCGCAGAGCCACTTGGCAAAGTCATTGACTACTTTTACAGAGTTGAGTTTCAGCACAGAGGAAGCCCACACATACACTGCCTCCTGTGGGTAGAAGGTGCTCCTGTGTTTGAGGAGGATGATGAGCAAACTGTTCTTGATTTTATAAACAAATACATCACAGCTCAGCTGCCTGATCCACATAAACAACCTGAACTGTACAAAAAAGTAACAGAAGTGCAAAAACACAGTAAGAACCACACAAAGACGTGCTTTAGGAGTTTAAGCTCCGGGTGCCGTTTTGGTTTTCCCAAACCACCCTGCAATGAGACAATGATCACAAGACCCAGTGAGGATGATGCACTGGAAGTAGAAACGGCAAAGAACAAGCTCAGACCACTGAACCAGCTGCTGAATGAACCTGAAACTGCTTCCATGAGTTTAGAGCAGCTCTTGGAAAGATGCAAGTTGACACATGCAGAATATGAGAGATACCTGAATAAAATGAACATGAGGAGTACGATCATACTAAAGCGTGATCCAAAAGACTCTTGGATAAACGGCTATAATCCACATCTGCTTGAAGCCTGGAACAGTAATATCGACATAAGCTTTGTTTTAGATGCTTTTGGTGCTGCAAATTATTTAATGAAATATATATCAAAAAAAGAGGGCGGGCTATCTGAGTACCTGAAAACTGTCATTGAGAACTCCCATAAGGACAGTGTAAATGAGTGCGATGAAATGAGAGCCGTCATGCAGGCATATTCAAAGAAGCGAGAGATCAGTGCACAGGAGTGTGTTGCTCGTGCATGTGGTCTTCACATGAAGCAATGCTCACGTGCTGTAATATTCATTCCAACTGATGATAATCCTGTGAAAATGAGTCGTCCCCTGTCAGTTCTGGACAACACAACACCTGAGTCTTCCAATGTTTGGATGACATCTTTGAATGACAAATACAAAGCCAGACCTGAAACACCAGAGTATGAGGAGATGTGCATGGCAGACTTTGCTGCTACTTGCAGGATTGTCTATGGCCAACAGAAAAAAGGTAAAGATGTTTTGCCCCTTCTCAATGAGATGGGGTTTGTGCAAAGGCGCAAAAACAATAAGCCTGCTATCATCAGATTTCACCGCTGCTCACAAGAAAAACATCCAGAGCAATATTACGGAAGACTGCTTAAACTGTACCTTCCTCATCGTTCAGACCACGAACTGAAAACACCATCGTTGCCAACCTATCAGGCTTTCTATGGTGCTGGCTGTGTACAGCTACCAGGTACTGACCATCTTGAGTACGTGCAACACATTGTCAAAAGAAACAGAGAAAAATATGAGAAAAACAGTGAGGAGATCGAGAGCGCTGTTGAGGAATATGAGCAGAACAGAGGTGTGACTGACGAATGGTGTAATCTGGCACCTGAATCAGATCTCGTAAGGTTGCCACTTGTTGAACAAGAAAGAGAGCGAGACAATGAAAATGAACAGGAAGATGTGCCCGACTACAGCCGTCAGGCTGATGCTTCAACAGAAGTCAGAGCCATCAGGGAACCCCCTGCTATTGATCCCACATTGTTACGTCAGATGTTTCAGAATCTGAACAAGAAGCAAGCCTGCATATTTTATGCAGTTAGAGACTGGTGCATTAAAAGAGTCTGTGCTCTAAATCCAGAGCAGTTTTTCTTTTATATTAATGGTGGTGCTGGAACAGGAAAATCACATCTTATCAAATGCATCTACTCAGAAGCATCTAAGATACTGAGCAAACTCAAACAGATCAAAGGGACTCGGAGACCCTTTGGAGGCATGTCAGTCATTGCTGTCGGAGACTTCTATCAGCTACCCCCAGTGCGACAGTCTAAACCTCTCTGTGTGCACGACCCGTCTGAGATCGACCTGTGGGGGGAGCATTTTCAGATGATCACTCTGACTGAGATTATGCGTCAGAAAGATGATGTTGTCTTTGCAGAGATGCTGAACAGAATTCGTGTGAAAGGAAAGTTGGATGAGCTTTGCGAAGCAGATAGAGATTTGTTGTTACAGGCCATAACTGAACCAGCCCATTGTCCAACTGATGCGTTGCACATTTTTGCAACTAATAAAGAAGTGGATGCACACAACTCTGCAACACTGGCTCTGCTCCACACTCATATCATTGACATCCATGCAGATGATTATAGAAAAGATCCTAGAACTGGCAGAATGGCACTTCAAGACAGACCATTGAAAGGAGGTAAAAACGAGTTACCAGACACACTGAAAGTTGCAGAAGGAGCTCGTGTCATGCTCACCAGAAACATTGACATACAAAATGGTTTGGTTAATGGAGCTTTTGGAATACTACTTAGAGTAGTTCACTCTGAAAACGACCAACACATCATCAAGCTTGGACTTAAAATGGATAATGAGACATCTGGAAAGAATAACCGCACACCAGCAGACGACATGGTGTACATTGAGAGAGCAGAGGAGAATCTGAAGCAGAAAGGAGTGGTACGAAGACAGTTCCCAGTGAAGCTGGCCTTTGCATGTACAATACATAAGGTACAGGGTATGACAACTACATCAGCTGTTGTCTCTCTTAAGAGCATTTTTGAGCCCGGCATGGCCTACGTAGCTGTCAGTAGAGTGACGTCTCTCAGTGGACTGTATCTTCTTGATATGGAGGAGAAAAAAATATTCACCAACCCAGAAATCACTGCAGCGCTTGAGAACATGAGACAAGCCAACCTTGATGACATGATGCCTCTTCTACACGTGAGGCAAACACTGAGCAGGTCAGAGGTTTTCACCATTGTTCATCATAATACAGAGGGACTGCCAGCTCACATTAATGACATCAAAAGTCACCATGAATTGTGTCTAGCAGATGTTTTGTGCCTAACAGAAACACACCTGCGGGGCTCTTTTGTCGCAGAGAGTCTCCACTTGGAAAATTACAATTTGTTCAAACGCAACAGACACCTGTCCTACACAAACTTTCCCCAGATGGCAAACAGAAGTGGTGGTGGAGTTGCTGTTTATGTGAAAAGTGACATTCAAGTGCATGAAAAACAGTACATCCATAATGTAACTGACCTTGAATTTCTGGCTTTAAAGGTTGAAGCACCAGTCAGTGCTCTGATTGCAGTTGTATACAGACCTCCAGACTACACTCTGAGGCCATTCCTGAAAAACCTGGTAAGCCTATTAGACTCATTGGAGATCATGGACTGTCATCCCATCATAGTTTGTGGTGATTTTAATGAGAATGTTTTATCCAGTGCAAACAAACCAATCCTGGAGCTGTTTGAGTCTAGGGGATACGCACAGGTCATCACTGCCCCTACCACAGAGAAGAACACACTGCTTGACCTAATTTTCATTTCTCAGTCAGATCGATGTCTCCATTCTGGAGTCATGAAGACCTACCATAGTTACCATGACCCAGTATACTGTGTATTGTCCTGTGATGATTCATGATCTAGATCTTTGAATACAGTAAGTAATATCTATATTTTTGAATGACTTAAGAAAGTAGAGCGATGCTTGAACTCCAGAAAGAAGTCCAGACGCTTTTCTTTGCAAGCTCCTTTGACTACGATGACCTGGATGACTGAGAACCTTCACAGACATAAAGTAGAGCGATATTTAAAAGTTGACGCCCTGCATTGCAGTATAATGTTTGAATTGTTTACATAAAATACAATTACATGAATTAAGTAATGATATCAGTAAAAGATGACAATTTTATTTATTACAGAAAATCTAAAATTCACTAACAGTAACCTATAAATGTCAGAAAAATAAAATATAGCAGTTTAAAATGAATAGTGTAGGCATATCCTCTCTGCAGCCAGGCTTCAACATCCTGCCAGGCTGCCCCAGTCTCACTGTGGCTGGGAGGGAGGGAGGGTGGACCAGAGGATTGCCTACACAACACATAAATGTTCAACAGCTTCTTCATTGTTTCTGAGAGAACAATAATGACTAAAGGTTGCTTTTTAAAAAAACAAACAAACAAACAAACAAACAAACCTAATTACAGCAATAATGACAGTTAAGCCACTTTATGTGTGCCTCTATTTTGAAATACTATTTACAAAAATGTTATTATTTTGGTTTGTTATAAACTTTAAACTTTTTCAAAAGTATACGATTATATTTTTGGACCAATTTTACTATGAAACATAAATTTTTATGAGCTTTTATCATGTTTCTGGCCAGTGCAATCATCAGGGTGGGTCTGGGTTGATAACTGCACATTTCTGGCCAGAAATGTTTCAGCAGTGTTACATATGTAGTGCATATGTTACACTTGCTTTCTGTTACCAGCTGATACCCTACATTTGTATAGACATTGGATGGTGTGAGGTTGGGGAGTTGAGTGGGAGGGGGGGAGGGTACGGTGGGAGTTGAGGGGGGGGGGGTTTCCTTTCCTGTTAGGTTTCCTTTTTTTTTCTTTTTTTTTTTTAAGCAAGACACAGTCCTCCTGTGTCTTCTCCAAGCTTCACATGTAAAATCCAACAATGTGAAGCACATAGCAGCCAGAAACTGTAATGCCACAGATCAGAGAAACTTCATCATCACCATCTTCATCGCCATACAATCAGAGCGTGAGACTTCACATCTGGAGCACAGGAGAGATTCTGTGATAAGTCCTCCTTCTAGCTTGTCCCACAAGCAGCCGGTGAGATTTACTCACAACAAAAAGGGTTAATGACATAATTTCCATGAAAACATGTATTCATTCTTTGTAAAGTGTTTAAATTGTGTTTTCACTTGACCTTAGGAGTGTTAGAGTGTATTGTAATGTCTGTACTCAGGTGTTTCCCTCTGTGATCCATCCCCTTCAGAGCTGAGACACTCAGGACTGAACAGACGGCACAGTTTCTGTGACTGAGCCTCCAAAACACCTTCTTTGAAACCACTCATGATAGAAGGGCTTCATATTTGCAGCAGCACTACTACAGGTATTCAGTTTATTACAGGATGTGTTTGTTTCTTAGGACCAGCTCTGAGTGCACACTACCTAACATATACACCTTTCTGTTCATTACAAACCCACTACTCTGGATCATACGGCCAGTTGGCAGGAATGTTGCTGCAGGAAAACATCCCTGGAGATCACCATCATTGTCAGACTGACTGTGCCTCCTCTGTGCAGTGTCAAGATCCTCCCTAAATGAGTGTGTAAGTTAACATTTTCATTATTTTATTCCCTTTGACAAGACAAGTATCACTGATATTTACATTTACAACTACATATTCCTGTTTTCTGCTCTTCTTTTAAAGTCCTCAGCTATCCTGCTTCTGTGCTGCTTGCCACACATCAAACTGTGGCCGGATGACAGGGAGGATCCACTCTGAAGTCACTGGACATTATGAGGATCATATGGGACTTCATAGTTTCACAGAAACGATGTGCTCTGTGATTACAGGTTTTAAATGGACATAATGACTGCCTCTCTCTGATCAACAGGCTAAAGGATTGTTGTCATTGTTAGTGCTCTGTACAATGTATGCTTATTTAGTATTTCATCACAGAGCAAACCTTTTTTTCTTTAACATATTTTTATTTTTTTATTTGTGGGGATAGGTTAATTGATTAATCCAAATTGTCACTAGGTGTGAATGTGCGAGTGAATGTGAGTGTGAATGGTTGTCTGTCCCTGTGTGTTGGCCCTGTGACAGACTGGCGACCTGTCCAGGGTGTACCCCGCCTTTCGCCCTATGACAGCTGGGATAGGCTCCAGCGCCCCCCGCGACCCTGGAAAGGATAAGCGGAAGCGAATGGATGGATGGATGGATATTTTTATTTTGTTCTAATGTTGAATTAACTGTGGGGATTTTTTTTAAGTGGGCACTCGGGATGTCATATGACCAGAAATGTGGTAACTGGAATTCAACAGTATGGAAGAAAAAATCTGCTAAGAACAAAACACACACAAAACCCCCCAAGAAAATTCAAATTCATTCCATGTAATCCAATCTAAAACATTTTAAACTGCTGAACAGCAACACAAACAGCGTTAAAAAACAGTGTTAACAGAATGATTATGATGATTTTGTACCAAAGTTTCAGGTCACATGGCACACCTAGTGTGTAGTGTGGGGTATCAGCTGGTAAGTATAGTTTTTTTTTTTTTTCATATTTGTGTCCTTAGAGTTCAGATAGATAAAGCCTTGTGTATAATAATTAGTCATAACCACAACTCAAAGTCAGGGACTAACTAATTTTGGGACTTTGTGTCTGAGCCCAGGTTAAAACAATGTGTAAAAAAGCATTTAGTGGCATGGCTGAACAATGCTGTATTGATACTTATTTATCCATGTTCACAAAAAGGACTAATGTGTTTATTTGATTATTTGCATGTGTTAAACTGTGTCACCACCTTACGCTTTCATTTGACTTTACTCAAAAATCTCTATACAGTTCTCTTTTACCACTGTGTGGACTCTGTTTACATTAAAACATAAAGAAGAATGAGTAATAAAAAGATGTGTAGACAGATTAAGTAGGACGATAGAAACAGCTGTTCAGCCATGTTCTAAGAAACCAACACAATTTAAAGGTTCAGGATTGTGGTTTTAAAAGTTGAATTTTCATGTATTTCATATCTTGCTTAATATTTTTTATTTAGTTATTTAATTTAGTTATTTTTATTTATTCTACTAGTCCTTTTCAGAAAGAAGCTGTAAAATATGACTTAAGATTTTTATGTTATTTTCTATGACATACAAAACAAATTGATGTATGTAATACTATTAAACATGATATACACATGTGTATATGTCTGAAAAACATTATGCTGTATATTAAAGTTTGTATTTTCTCCAGAATTTTTGTTCATCTTTTAAGTTCATTTCAATTAGAAGAATTTGAACTTTTAATATTCATTCAGAGGTTTTCTGACTCTAAATTTTCTTTTGTCATTACTCATCTTTTTATTATTTACATTTTAAACATGTTTAGCTTTTTTCCAACTTCTTCTGTGTGAACATCAGCTTTCAAAAGTTCTGCACTTTTGTTTTCAGGTGAAAATTTCTGTATTTTCCAGCTCATTCGGAATTTTTAACTTAACATTCAGCAATTAATTCATTTCAGTGCATACATTCAGATTCAAGCATTCACACTGCAGTTTCTTCAGAAAATGCACTTTCTAGTTATTAGTGTGAATGCTTGAAAAGCATTCACAGTATTGTTATTCGAATCTTTATTATTATTATTGTGTGGATGCTTTAAGCATCCACACTATTGAGTTCCTGTTTCTCTTTATTCTTTATTATTATTATTCTAGTTGCTTCCGTACACTTTTTGGCACCTAACTACTTCCACAATTTTCAGCCGATTTTCACCGTTCAAATTTTAAACTATTCTGCTATTTCTGCTAATTTACGCTACGATTTTTGCTATTTTTAACTATTATACTTTTTAAAATATTAAGCTTTTTTCCTTTAATTTGTCCCATTGAAATGAATGGGAAACTTCTGCAATTCTGCTAAAATTTGCTTGTTTTTGAAACTTAACTACTTCCTCATATTTTCACCTAGAACAACCATTCAAACTTTAAAATGTTCACAAATTATTGGGCTATTCAGGTATGATTCAGCTTTTTCAAATGTTTTACTGTTTTACTTTTATGCCTCTTAAAGTTTTGAGTTGCAAAATTGTGATTTTTCACAAAATACATGCGTTGTTATGGTTGCTATGCTCTTGGCTTCCAGTGTGCCACTGAAGGTTTTGCAATTTTCACTTCATGTCCGAACAACTTCTTGCTACTTGCTCAATTTTCACTCAACTTCCACAAATTATACATCAAAACGTAGGTATTTTTGCTGGCTTTCAGAAAATGTCACTATCATTGTTGTGGGATTTATAGAATTTTTGCAAATCTCCTCAGACCAACACAAGGTCTCAAAACTCTCCATATAAAGTCAATGGAGAGCTTGTTCAAAATCATCGCTGGATTTCTGTAATGAGAGGCATATTCGAATCGTCATATCTCCTTAACGAAGCGACTTTAAGACATGAGGCTTGTCCCCGAATATCTTCAGACACCCCTGACGCTCACAATTCAAGAATTTCTTTCTCACCTATTACCGTTCTGAAATGAGTTGGACTTGTTTGAGGGTAGGAAATTCGTCCTTCGCTCAGATTTCTTCAGATTTAAAACTCTGGAAATGAACCACTTTTTTCTCTCGTCATAATTTTTTTTTGGATTTCCACAGAGACCTGAAAATTTCCATGACTGTTCACCAAAGCCTGCTGTCTCTTATGGTGAAAGAATGATATCGATACTCCAAATAGATTTCGAGTTAGAAAGCGTTGTTTGAGGGCAAGTCAAGGCAGTTTTTGCTTCGCTCTACTCAGTTATGGTGCATTAGAAGTCAAATATCTTTAATAATTCATATTTTAATGATAAATTGTAAACACTGGAAGATTCCCCCATCTCTTCTGAACAAAACGGTGTAAGAATGACCGCTCTAGCCCCTACGGTTTGGGAATTATGGTCATTTGTTTGAGGGGAGTCCTCACTATGAGAAATAGGCTGCAATAATCCTGTGCCTCTCTGTGCTGCGTGTGTAAAAAGAGGCACATGTTTTGGCGGGAAAAAGTACACAGGCTCTCTGATTGGTGGATTCAAATTCAGCAGCTCCCAGGCTGACCTAGAAACTTACTTCTCTCTCCCTGTGCATTTTTTTGCTGATTTTTTTCATTTAACAAGTATATTTGAGGGACCCTCAGCATGTTCAGCATTTTTTCAGCTGTCCATTTTGCTTTTCCAATTTTTCTGTTTAACTGATTACTATTGTGCTAAATCATACTATTTCTGCTATTTTATAAGATTTGTGCCTAATATAGTATTTCTGCTTTTTATACTATTTGTGCTAAAACATAGTATTTCTACTAAATGTAGTATTTATGCTTAATCATACTATTTCTGCTTTTTATGGGATTTGTGCCTAATATAGTATTTCTGCTTTTTATAGGATTTTTGCTCAAACATAATATTTCTACTAAATGTAGTGTTTATGCTTAATCATCCTATTTCTGCTTTTTATAGGATTTGTGCTTAATATAGTATTTCTGCTAAATTATAGTATTTCTGCTTTTTATAGTATTTGTGCTAAAACATAGTATTTCTACTAAATGTAGTATTTATGCTTAATCATAGTATTTCTATATATTTCTATATATTTCTGCCAGGTCCCCAGGCAGCCAATCCTCTGTGAGGACTTAGACATTCAAATTTTCAAATCAGGGCCTGCACGGTTTCCCAGCCAATCATATATGTGTCCTGAGGCATTCAAATTTGCATATTGGGGCCTTCATGGCTTCTAAGCCAGCCAATCATATCTGAGGGCTGAGGAATTCAAATCCACAAATCAGGGCCTGCACAGCTTCCCAGCCAGCCAATCATGTATGTGGGCTCCAGGTATTCAAATTTGCATATTGGGGAATTCGTGGCTTCTAAGTCAACAAGTCATCCATGTCATATATCTCTAAAAATTCATATTTTAATGATAAATTGTCAACACTTGAAGATTCCCCCATCTCTTCTGAACAAAACGGTGTAAGAATGACCGCTCTAGCCCCTATGGTTAGGAAATTATGGTCATTTGTTTGAGGGGAATCCTCACTATGTGAAATAAACTGAAAGAAGCAGGTCTATGTCTCTGTGCTGCGTGTGTAAAAAGATGCACCTGTTTTGGCGGGAAAACGTAAACAGCCTCTCTGATTGGTGGATTCAAATTCAGCAGCTCCCAGGCTGACCTAGAAACTTAGTCCTCTCTCCCTGTGTGTGTGTGTGTGTGTGTGTGTGTGTGTGTGTTTAGTGGGAGAGAGAGGACCCTGCCCTTATTTGGCAGCATGTCATTGTAGGATTTAAATTGAACATAGTTAGACTGGTTGACTGGATTAGAGCCTGTGTTTGTGTGTCCCTCTGTGCATTTGTGTTTCAATAAGTTATTACTATTCTGCTAAATCATAGTATTTCTGGTACTTTTCGGTACTTGTGCTAAATACAGTATTTCTGCTAAATCATACTATTTCTGCTTTTCATAGGATTTATGCCTAATATAGTATTTCTGCTAAATTATAGTATTTCTGCTTTTTATAGGATTTGTGCCTAACATAGTATTTCTGCTAAATTATAGTATTTCTGCTTTTTATAGGATTTGTGCCTAACATAGTATTTCTGCTAAATTATAGTATTTCTGCTTTTTATACTATTTGTTCTAAATTATAGTATTTCTGCTTTTTATAGGATTTGTGCTTAATATAGTATTTCTGCTAAATTATAGTTTTTCTTCTTTTTATAGTATTTGTGCTAAAACATAGTATTTCTACTAAATGTAGTATTTATGCTTAATAATAGTATTTCTATATATTTCTGCCAGGTCCCCAGGCAGCCAATCCTCTGTGAGGACTGAGACATTCAAATTTTCAAATCAGGGCCTGCACAGTTTCCCAGCCAATCAAATAAGTGTCCTGAGGCATTCAAATTTGCATATTGGGGCCTTCGTGGCTTCTAAGCCAGCCAATCATATCTGAGGGCTGAGGAATTCAAATCCACAAATCAGGGCCTGCACGGCTTCCCAGCCAGCCAATCACATATGTGGTCTCAGGCATTCAAATTTGCATATTGGGGAATTCGTGGCTTCTAAGTCAACAAGTCATCCATGTCATATATCTCTAAAAATTCATATTTTAATATTAAATTGTCAACACTTGAAGATTCCCCCATCTCTTCTGAACAAAACGGTGTAAGAATGACCGTTCTAGCCCCTACGGTTATTAAATTACGGTCATTTGTTTGAGGGGAATCCTCACTATGAGAAATAGACTGCAAAAATCCTGTGTCTCTCTGTGCTGCTGCGTGTGTAAACAGATGCACCTGTTTTGGTGGGGAAAAGTGCACAGCCTCTCTGATTGGTGGATTCAAATTCACCAGCTCCCAGGCTGACCTAGAAACTTACTTCTCTCTCCCTGTGTGTGTGTGTGTGTGTGTGTGTGTGTGTGTGTGTGTGTTTGTGTGTGTGTGTGACAGAGAGAGAGAGAGAGAGAAAGCCTTTTAATGGGATGATCCCATTGTAAGATTCAAATTCAATATATTTAGACTGGTTGACTGAATTGGATCTTGTGTGTGTGTCTCTCTGTGCATGTGTGTTTCCTCATGTGTACATATTTGTAATTGTGTGGCAGTCATAAATTTTTTTGCTGATTTTTGTCATTTAACAAGTATATTTGAGGGAACCTCAGCATGTTCAGCATTTTTTCAGCTGTCCATTTTGCTTTTCCAATTTTTCTGTTTAACTTATTACTATTGTGCTAAATCACACTATTTCTGCTATTTTATAAGATTTGTGCTTAATATACTATTTCTGCTTTTATAGGATTTGTGCTTAATATTGTATTTCTGCTTTTCATAGGATTTGTGCTTAATATAGTATTTCTGCTAAATTTAGTATTTCTGATTAATTATAGTCTTTCTACTAAATCATAGTACAGTATTTCTGCTTTTTATGGGATTTGTGCTAAAACAAAGTATTTCTACTAAATGTAGTATTTATGCTTAATCATACCATTTCTGCTTTTTATAGGATTTGTGCTTAATATAGTATTTCTGCTAAATTATAGTATTTCTGCCAAATTATAATATTTGTGCTAAAACATAGTCTTAATTTAAAATTACAATATTCATAGTTCATCACAGTGTCTCTGGTAAATCACAATATTTCTGCTCTGTTGTACTATTTTTCTAAATCATAGTGTTTCTGTAATGTTTAAGTATTTTTGGCTAAATATATTCTTTCTGTTATCTTATACTATTTCTCCTAAATTCTTGTATTTTTGAGAAGTTATCATGTTTCTGGTAAGTTACAATATTTCTGCTAAATTCTGCTATGCTATTGTATTTCTGCCAAGTATTATGTTTCCTCTAAGATATTGCAGTTCTGCTAAGTTATTCCATTTTAGCAAACTTCTTTTGCTTCTGCAAAGTTTTTACAATTTCTGCAACTTTTCAGCTTTTTCAGCTACTTTTTGCATACAGCTTCAGCTTTAAGCATCCACACTGCATTTTCGCAGGAAATGCAAATTTTTCTAGTTATTATTATTATTATATATTCCGTACGTTTTTTGGCATCTCACTCCTTCAAAACCGCTCAACTTAGAAAAACCATTCAAACACCGTTAGATTCCTATTCTTTTGGACATGAATGCTTCTACTTTTCTCATTTTTAACATTTATATTTTTAATTTTATTCAACTTTATTTAACAAAAATTTCCCATGTATTTCAATGGGGAGACCCTTCAAATTCTCATTCAACTTACTCATTTTTAAACTCTTACTACTTCCACATACATTGACATAGAGCCACCATTCAAACTTTAAAACGAAGACAAGACATTCAACTATTCAACTTGTATTTATCTTTTCAATATCTATTATACTTTTTCTTCAGTTCCAGTTTAAGTTTCATGATGTTTTTTCAGCCGTTTCAGAGTTTATAATGGGTGTGTATGGGACGGAATGTTGGGGCTAGAGTGAGACAGCTCAACTGCTAGAGTGAGAGGAGCAAAAAAATTAATCTTAAAATCTTTTTTAAAACTGCTGCTGTGTCTGCAGCGTTTGCTCTACAGGTATGATTTTACCCTCAAAACGTAGCCATCGCTGTCCTCTTTCATCCAATGTGTTTACTATTGTACTAGGTGTTATGGTTCTTTCATAAATGCCACCAATGCACAGCCTCCTCCCTCCAACTCTTCCATAGACTCTAATGTTAAAATGGCTCAGAAGGTTCGTTTGAAAATCAGAAGAGCATGGTGTCTTTACACTGTCACCACGTCCATATAATAAGCCCCACAGGCATGAAAACTGAGAATTAGTTAGACTAGACATTGCTGTCGCTCACGGTGAAAGAATTTTGTCAATACGACCTATACTTTTCATTTGGGAGCGATTTGTTTCGGCCTGACTTTTCTGTTCATTTTAAGCAGCAAAAGTGAGGTGCATGTCTGTGTACGTGTGTATGGAGCCATTGGGTGCAGTCACTATAGCAACCAGTCTCACACCTGCCTGCTTAACGAGCTCTCTCTCTCTCATTCTGCCAAGATTCATCTTAAACACTTCTCTTTCAACTGCTGCTGTGTCCACAGTGTTACAGCCATCATTTTACCCTCAAAATGTCGCCATCGTTGTTCTCTTTCCAACATCTTGTCTTTCAAAGCTCAGAGATGTCAACTTTTTAAACTGTGTGGATCCAAGTGGAGGGATCACATTTTAGTCATTCAGTGATTCAAAGAATATGACCTTTTAATATTCATTCAGATGTTTTCTGACTCTAAATGTTCTTTTCTCATTTCTTAGGGTTTTCTAATTTACATTTAAAACATTTTCAGCTTTTTTCCAACTTCTTCTTCTGTGTAACCTTCAGCTTTTAGCAGTTCAGCACCTTTGTTTTCAGGTTAAATTTTTTGTTTTGTTTTTTTATCTCATTCAATATTTTTAACTTAAATTCAGCAATTAATTCATTTCAGTGCATACATTCAGATTCAAGCATTCACACTGCAGTTTCTTCAGAAAATGCACTTTCTAGTTATTATATCATCTTCCGTACGTTTTTTGGCATCTAACTCCTTCAAAACCGTTCAACTTAGAAAAACCATTCAAACACCGTTAGATTCCTATTCTTTTGGACATGACTGCTTCTATTTTTCTCATTTTTAACATTCATATTTTTAATTTTATTCAACTTTATTCAACAAAAATTTCCAATGTATTTCAATGGGGAGACCCTTCAAATTCTCATTCAACTTACTCATTTTTAAACTCTTACTACTTCAACATACGTTCACATAGAGCCACCATTCAAACTTTAAAACGAAGACAAGACATTCAACTATTCAACTTGTATTTATCTTTTCAATATCTATTATACTTTTTCTTCAGTTCCAGTTTAAGTTTCATGATGTTTTTTCACCCGTTTCAGAGTTTATAATGGGTGTGTATGGGACGGAATGTTGGGGCTAGAGTGAGGCAGCTCAACTGCTAGAGTGAGAGGAGCAAAAAAATTAATCTTAAAATCTTTTTTAAAACTGCTGCTGTGTCCGCAGCGTTTGCTCTACAGGTATGATTTTACCCTCAAAACGTAGCCATCGCTGTCCTCTTTCATCCAATGTGTTTACTATTGTCCTAGGTGTTATGGTTCTTTCGTAAATGTCACCAATGCACAGCCTCCTCCCTCCAACTCTTCCATAGACTCTAATGTTAAAATGGCTCAGAAGGTTCGTTTGAAAATCAGAAGAGCATGGTGTCTTTCCACTGTCACCACGTCCATATAATAAACTCCACAGGCATGAAAACTGAGAATTCAGTAGACTAGAAGCTGCTGTCGCTCACGGTGAAAGAATTTTGTCAATACGACTTTTACTTTTCATTTGGGAACGATTTGTTTCGGCCTGACTTTTCTGTTCATTTTAAGCAGCAAAAGTGAGGCGCATGTCTGTGTACGTGTGTATGGAGCCATTGGGTGCGGTCACTATAGCAACCAGGCTCACACCTGCCTGCTTAATGAGCTCTGCCTGCCACTGTACCAAGATTCATCTTAAGCACTTCTCTTTCAACTGCTGCTGTGTCCACAGTGTTACAGCCATCATTTTACCCTCAAAACGTCGCCATTATTGTTCTCTTTCCAACACCGTATCTTTCAAAGCTCAGGCATTTAAACTTTTTAAACTGTGTGGATCAAAGTGGAGGGATCACATTTGAGTCATTCAGTGATTCAAAGAATATGACCTTTTAATATTCATTCAGATGTTTTCTGACTCTAAATGTTCTTTTCTCATTTCTTAGGGTTTTCTAATTTACATTTAAAACATTTTCAGTTTTTTTCCAACTCCTTCTTCTGTGTAACCTTCAGCTTTTAGCAGTTCAGCACCTTTGTTTTCAGGTTAAATTCGGGTTTTTTTTTGGTTTTTTTTAATCTCATTCAATATTTTTAACTCAAAATTCAGCAATTAATTCATTTCAGTGCATACATTCAGATTCAAGCATTCACACTGCAGTTTCTTCAGAAAATGCACTTTCTAGTTATATTTTATTCTGTATTCCGTACGTTTTTTGTAATCCTACTCCTTCAAAACCGTTCAACTTAGAAAAACCATTCAAACACCGTTAGATTCCTATTCTTTTGGACAACACTGCTTCTATTTTTCATATTTTTAACATTTATATTTTTAATTTTATTCAACTTTATTCAACAAAAATTTATAATGTATTTCAATGGGGAGACCCTTCAAATCCTCATTCAACTTACTCATTTTTAAACTCTTACTACTTCCACATACATTGACATAGAGCCACCATTCAAACTTTAAAACGAAGACAAGACATTCAACTATTCAACTTGTATTTATCTTTTCAATATCTATTATACTTTTTCTTCAGTTCCAGTTTAAGTTTCATGATGTTTTTTCACCCGTTTCAGAGTTTATAATGGGTGTGTATGGGACGGAATGTTGGGGCTAGAGTGAGGCAGCTCAACTGCTAGAGTGAGAGGAGCAAAAAAAATAATCTTAAAATCTTTTTTAAAACTGCTGCTGTGTCCGCAGCGTTTGCTCTACAGGTATGATTTTACCCTCAAAACGTAGCCATCGCTGTCCTCTTTCATCCAATGTGTTTACTATTGTCCTAGGTGTTATGGTTCTTTCGTAAATGTCACCAATGCACAGCCTCCTCCCTCCAACTCTTCCATAGACTCTAATGTTAAAACGGCTCAGAAGGTTCGTTTGAAAATCAGAAGAGCATGGTGTTTTTACACTGTCACCACGTCCATATAATAAACTCCACAGGCATGAAAACTGAGAATTAGGTAGACTGGACATTGCTGCCGCTCACGGTGAAAGAATTTCGTCAATACGACCTATACTTTTCATTTGGGAGCGATTTGTTTCGGCCTGACTTTTCTGTTCATTTTAAGCAGCAAAAGTGAGGCGCATGTCTGTGTACGTGTGTATGGAGCCATTGGGTGCAGTCACTATAGCAACCAGGCTCACACCTGCCTGCTTAACGAGCTCTGCCTGCCACTCTGCCAAGATTCATCTTAAACACTTCTCTTTCAACTGCTGCTGTGTCCACAGTGTTACAGCCATCATTTTACCCTCAAAATGTCGCCATCGTTGTTCTCTTTCTAACACTGTGTCTTTAAAAGCTCAGACATTTAAAATTTTTAAATGGTGTGGATCCAAGCGGAGGGATCACATTTTAGTCATTCAGTGATTCAAAGAATATGAACTTTTAATATTCATTCAGATGTTTTCTGACTCTAAATGTTCTTTTCTCATTTCTTAGGGTTTTCTAATTTACATTTAAAACATTTTCAGTTTTTTTCCAACTTCTTCTTCTGTGTAACGTCCAGCTTTTAGCAGTTCAGCACCTTTGTTTTCAGGTTAAATTCGTTTTTTTTTTTGTTTTGTTTTTTTGTATCTCATTCAATATTTTTAACTCAAAATTCAGCAATTAATTCATTTCAGTGCATACATTCAGATTCAAGCATTCACACTGCAGTTTCTTCAGAAAATGCACTTTCTAGTTATTATATTTTATCTATTCCGTACGTTTTTTGTACTCCTACTCCTTCAAAACCGTTCAACTTAGAAAAACCATTCAAACACCATTAGATTCCTATTCTTTTGGACATGACTGCTTCTACTTTTCTCATTTTTAACATTTATATTTTTAATTTTATTCAACTTTATTCAACAAAAATTTCCCATGTATTTCAATGGGGAGACCCTTCAAATCCTCATTCAACTTACTCATTTTTAAACTCTTACTACTTCCACATACATTGACATAGAGCCACCATTCAAACTTTAAAACGAAGACAAGACATTCAACTATTCAACTTGTATTTATCTTTTCAATATCTATTATACTTTTTCTTCAGTTCCAGTTTAAGTTTCATGATGTTTTTTCACCCGTTTCAGAGTTTATAATGGGTGTGTATGGGACGGAATGTTGGGGCTAGAGTGAGACAGCTCAACCGCTAGAGTGAGAGGAGCAAAAAAATTAATCTTAAAATCTTTTTTAAAACTGCTGCTGTGTCCACAGCGTTTGCTCTACAGGTATGATTTTACCCTCAAAACGTAGCCATGGCTGTCCTCTTTCATCCAATGTGTTTACTATTGTACTAGGTGTTATGGTTCTTTCATAAATGTCACCAATGCACAGCCTCCTCCCTCCAACTCTTCCATAGACTCTAATGTTAAAATGGCTCAGAAGGTTCGTTTGAAAATCAGAAGAGCATGGTGTCTTTACACTGTCACCACGTCCATATAATAAACTCCACAGGCATGAAAACTGAGAATTAGGTAGACTAGACATGGCTGTCGCTCACGGTGAAAGAATTTTGTCAATACGACATGTACTTTTCATTTGGGAGCGATTTGTTTGGGCCTGACTTTTCTGTTCATTTTAAGCAGCAAAAGTGAGGTGCATGTCTGTGTACGTGTGTATGGAGCCATTGGGTGCGGTCACTATAGCAACCAGGCTCACACCTGCCTGCTTAACGAGCTCTGCCTGCCACTGTACCAAGATTCATCTTAAGCACTTCTCTTTCAACTGCTGCTGTCTCCACAGTGTCACAGCCATCATTTTACCCTCAAATTGTCGCCATTATTGTTCTCTTTCCAACACCGTATCTTTCAAAGCTCAGGCATTTAAACTTTTTAAACTGTGTGGATCAAAGTGGAAGGATCACATTTGAGTCATTCAGTGATTCAAAGAATATGACCTTTTAATATTCATTCAGATGTTTTCTGACTCTAAATGTTCTTTTCTCATTTCTTAGGGTTTTCTAATTTACATTTAAAACATTTTCAGTTTTTTTCCAACTCCTTCTTCTGTGTAACCTTCAGCTTTTAGCAGTTCAGCACCTTTGTTTTCAGGTTAAATTCGGGGTTTTTTTTGGGTTTTTTTAATCTCATTCAATATTTTTAACTCAAAATTCAGCAATTAATTCATTTCAGTGCATACATTCAGATTCAAGCATTCACACTGCAGTTTCTTCAGAAAATGCACTTTCTAGTTATATTTTATTTTTCCGTACGTTTTTTGAAAGCCTACTCCTTCAAAACCGTTCAACTTAGAAAAACCATTCAAACACCGTTAGATTCCTATTCTTTTGGACAACATTGCTTCTATTTTTCTCATTTTTAACATTTATATTTTTAATTTTATTCAACTTTTTTCAACAAAAATTTATAATGTATTTCAATGGGGAGACCCTTCAAATTCTCATTCAACTTCCTCCTCTTTAAACTGTATCTACTTCCACATACATTGACATAGAGCCACCATTCAAACTTTAAAACGAAGACAAGACATTAAACTATTCAACTTGTATTTATCTTTTCAATATCTATTATACTTTTTCTTCAGTTCCAGTTTAAGTTTCATGATGTTTTTTCACCCGTTTCAGAGTTTATAATGGGTGTGTATGGGACGGAATGTTGGGGCTAGAGTGAGGCAGCTCAACTGCTAGAGTGAGAGGAGCAAAAAAATTAATCTTAAAATCTTTTTTAAAACTGCTGCTGTGTCCGCAGCGTTTGCTCTACAGGTATGATTTTACCCTCAAAACGTAGCCATGGCTGTCCTCTTTCATCCAATGTGTTTACTATTGTCCTAGGTGTTATGGTTCTTTCATAAATGTCACCAATGCACAGCCTCCTCCCTCCAACTCTTCCATAGACTCTAATGTTAAAATGGCTCAGAAGGTTCGTTTGAAAATCAGAAGAGCATGGTGTCTTTACACTGTCACCACGTCCATATAATAAGCTCCACAGGCATGAAAACTGAGAATTAGGTAGACTAGACATGGCTGTCGCTCACGGTGAAAGAATTTTGTCAGTACGACATGTACTTTTCATTTGGGAACGATTTGTTTCGGCCTGACTTTTCTGTTCATTTTAAGCAGCAAAAGTGAGGTGCATGTCTGTGTCGTGTGTATGGAGCCATTGGGTGCGGTCACTATAGCAACCAGGCTCACACCTGCCTGCTTAACGAGCTCTGCCTGCCACTGTACCAAGATTCATCTTAAACACTTCTCTTTCAACTGCTGCTGTGTCCACAGTGTTAAAGCCATCATTTTACCCTCAAATTGTCGCCATTATTGTTCTCTTTCCAACACCGTATCTTTCAAAGCTCAGGCATTTAAACTTTTTAAACTGTGTGGATCAAAGTGGAGGGATCACATTTGAGTCATTCAGTGATTCAAAGAATATGACCTTTTAATATTCATTCAGATGTTTTCTGACTCTAAATGTTCTTTTCTCATTTCTTAGGGTTTTCTAATTTACATTTAAAACATTTTCAGTTTTTTTCCAACTCCTTCTTCTGTGTAACCTTCAGCTTTTAGCAGTTCAGCACCTTTGTTTTCAGGTTAAATTCGGGGTTTTTTTTGGGTTTTTTTAATCTCATTCAATATTTTTAACTCAAAATTCAGCAATTAATTCATTTCAGTGCATACATTCAGATTCAAGCATTCACACTGCAGTTTCTTCAGAAAATGCACTTTCTAGTTATATTTTATTTTTCCGTACGTTTTTTGAAAGCCTACTCCTTCAAAACCGTTCAACTTAGAAAAACCATTCAAACACCGTTAGATTCCTATTCTTTTGGACAACATTGCTTCTATTTTTCTCATTTTTAACATTTATATTTTTAATTTTATTCAACTTTTTTCAACAAAAATTTATAATGTATTTCAATGGGGAGACCCTTCAAATTCTCATTCAACTTCCTCCTCTTTAAACTGTATCTACTTCCACATACATTGACATAGAGCCACCATTCAAACTTTAAAACGAAGACAAGACATTCAACTATTCAACTTGTATTTATCTTTTCAATATCTATTATACTTTTTCTTCAGTTCCAGTTTAAGTTTCATGATGTTTTTTCACCCGTTTCAGAGTTTATAATGGGTGTGTATGGGACGGAATGTTGGGGCTAGAGTGAGGCAGCTCAACTGCTAGAGTGAGAGGAGCAAAAAAATTAATCTTAAAATCTTTTTTAAAACTGCTGCTGTGTCCGCAGCGTTTGCTCTACAGGTATGATTTTACCCTCAAAACGTAGCCATGGCTGTCCTCTTTCATCCAATGTGTTTACTATTGTCCTAGGTGTTATGGTTCTTTCATAAATGTCACCAATGCACAGCCTCCTCCCTCCAACTCTTCCATAGACTCTAATGTTAAAATGGCTCAGAAGGTTCGTTTGAAAATCAGAAGAGCATGGTGTCTTTACACTGTCACCACGTCCATATAATAAGCTCCACAGGCATGAAAACTGAGAATTAGGTAGACTAGACATGGCTGTCGCTCACGGTGAAAGAATTTTGTCAGTACGACATGTACTTTTCATTTGGGAACGATTTGTTTCGGCCTGACTTTTCTGTTCATTTTAAGCAGCAAAAGTGAGGTGCATGTCTGTGTCGTGTGTATGGAGCCATTGGGTGCGGTCACTATAGCAACCAGGCTCACACCTGCCTGCTTAACGAGCTCTGCCTGCCACTCCGCCAAAATTAATCTTAAACACTTCTCTTTCAACTGCTGCTGTGTCCACAGTGTTAAAGCCATCATTTTACCCTCAAAACGTCGCCATCGTTGTTCTTTTTCCAACATCTTGTCTTTCAAAGCTCAGAGATGTAAACTTTTTAAACTGTGTGGGTCCAAGTGGAGGGATCACATTTTAGTCATTCAGTGATTCAAAGAATATGACCTTTTAATATTCTTTCAGATGTTTTCTGACTCTAAATGTTCTTTTCTCATTTCTTAGGTTTTTCTAATTTACAATTAAAACATTTTCAGCTTTTTTCCAACTTCTTCTTCTGTGTAACCTTCAGCTTTTAGCAGTTCAGCACTTTTGTTTTCAGGTTAAATTCGGGTTTTTTTTTTAATCTCATTCAAAATTTTTAACTTAAATTCAGTAATTATTTCATTTCAATGCATACATTCAGATTCAAGCATTCACACTGCAGTTTCTTCAGAAAATGCACTTTCTAGTTAGTGTGAATGCTTGAAAAGCATTCACAGTATTGTTCTTCTAATCTTTATTATTATTATTAGTGTGAATGCTTGAAAAGCATTCACAGTATTGTTCTTCTAATCTTTATTATTATTAGTGTGAATGCTTGAAAAGCATTCACAGTATTGTTCTTCTAATCTTTATTATTATTTTCTATTCCGTACGTTTTTCGCCGACTATCTCCTTCAAAACCGTTCAACTTAGAAAAACCATTCAAACACCGTTAGATTCCTATTCTTTTGGACAACACTGCTTCTATTTTTCTCATTTTTCTCATTTATATTTTTTATTTTATTCAACTTTATTTAACAAAAATTTATAATGTATTTCAATGGGGAGACCCTTCAAATTCTCATTCAAATTCCTCCTCTTTAAACTGTATCTACTTCCACATACATTGACATAGAGCCACCATTCAAACTTTAAAACGAAGACAAGACATTCAACTATTCAACTTGTATTTATCTTTTCAATATCTATTATACTTTTTCTTCAGTTCCAGTTTAAGTTTCATGATGTTTTTTCACCCGTTTCAGAGTTTATAATGGGTGTGTATGGGACGGAATGTTGGGGCTAGAGTGAGGCAGCTCAACTGCTAGAGTGAGAGGAGCAAAAAAATTAATCTTAAAATCTTTTTTAAAACTGCTGCTGTGTCCGCAGCGTTTGCTCTACAGGTATGATTTTACCCTCAAAACGTAGCCATGGCTGTCCTCTTTCATCCAATGTGTTTACTATTGTCCTAGGTGTTATGGTTCTTTCATAAATGTCACCAATGCACAGCCTCCTCCCTCCAACTCTTCCATAGACTCTAATGTTAAAATGGCTCAGAAGGTTCGTTTGAAAATCAGAAGAGCATGGTGTCTTTACACTGTCACCACGTCCATATAATAAGCTCCACAGGCATGAAAACTGAGAATTAGGTAGACTAGACATGGCTGTCGCTCACGGTGAAAGAATTTTGTCAGTACGACATGTACTTTTCATTTGGGAACGATTTGTTTCGGCCTGACTTTTCTGTTCATTTTAAGCAGCAAAAGTGAGGTGCATGTCTGTGTCGTGTGTATGGAGCCATTGGGTGCGGTCACTATAGCAACCAGGCTCACACCTGCCTGCTTAACGAGCTCTGCCTGCCACTGTACCAAGATTCATCTTAAACACTTCTCTTTCAACTGCTGCTGTGTCCACAGTGTTAAAGCCATCATTTTACCCTCAAATTGTCGCCATTATTGTTCTCTTTCCAACACCGTATCTTTCAAAGCTCAGGCATTTAAACTTTTTAAACTGTGTGGATCAAAGTGGAGGGATCACATTTGAGTCATTCAGTGATTCAAAGAATATGACCTTTTAATATTCATTCAGATGTTTTCTGACTCTAAATGTTCTTTTCTCATTTCTTAGGGTTTTCTAATTTACATTTAAAACATTTTCAGTTTTTTTCCAACTCCTTCTTCTGTGTAACCTTCAGCTTTTAGCAGTTCAGCACCTTTGTTTTCAGGTTAAATTCGGGTTTTTTTTTGGTTTTTTTTAATCTCATTCAATATTTTTAACTCAAAATTCAGCAATTAATTCATTTCAGTGCATACATTCAGATTCAAGCATTCACACTGCAGTTTCTTCAGAAAATGCACTTTCTAGTTATATTTTATTTTTCCGTACGTTTTTTGAAAGCCTACTCCTTCAAAACCGTTCAACTTAGAAAAACCATTCAAACACCGTTAGATTCCTATTCTTTTGGACAACATTGCTTCTATTTTTCTCATTTTTAACATTTATATTTTTAATTTTATTCAACTTTTTTCAACAAAAATTTATAATGTATTTCAATGGGGAGACCCTTCAAATTCTCATTCAACTTCCTCCTCTTTAAACTGTATCTACTTCCACATACATTGACATAGAGCCACCATTCAAACTTTAAAACGAAGACAAGACATTCAACTATTCAACTTGTATTTATCTTTTCAATATCTATTATACTTTTTCTTCAGTTCCAGTTTAAGTTTCATGATGTTTTTTCACCCGTTTCAGAGTTTATAATGGGTGTGTATGGGACGGAATGTTGGGGCTAGAGTGAGGCAGCTCAACTGCTAGAGTGAGAGGAGCAAAAAAATTAATCTTAAAATCTTTTTTAAAACTGCTGCTGTGTCCGCAGCGTTTGCTCTACAGGTATGATTTTACCCTCAAAACGTAGCCATGGCTGTCCTCTTTCATCCAATGTGTTTACTATTGTCCTAGGTGTTATGGTTCTTTCATAAATGTCACCAATGCACAGCCTCCTCCCTCCAACTCTTCCATAGACTCTAATGTTAAAATGGCTCAGAAGGTTCGTTTGAAAATCAGAAGAGCATGGTGTCTTTACACTGTCACCACGTCCATATAATAAGCTCCACAGGCATGAAAACTGAGAATTAGGTAGACTAGACATGGCTGTCGCTCACGGTGAAAGAATTTTGTCAGTACGACATGTACTTTTCATTTGGGAACGATTTGTTTCGGCCTGACTTTTCTGTTCATTTTAAGCAGCAAAAGTGAGGTGCATGTCTGTGTCGTGTGTATGGAGCCATTGGGTGCGGTCACTATAGCAACCAGGCTCACACCTGCCTGCTTAACGAGCTCTGCCTGCCACTCCGCCAAAATTAATCTTAAACACTTCTCTTTCAACTGCTGCTGTGTCCACAGTGTTAAAGCCATCATTTTACCCTCAAAACGTCGCCATCGTTGTTCTTTTTCCAACATCTTGTCTTTCAAAGCTCAGAGATGTAAACTTTTTAAACTGTGTGGGTCCAAGTGGAGGGATCACATTTTAGTCATTCAGTGATTCAAAGAATATGACCTTTTAATATTCTTTCAGATGTTTTCTGACTCTAAATGTTCTTTTCTCATTTCTTAGGTTTTTCTAATTTACAATTAAAACATTTTCAGCTTTTTTCCAACTTCTTCTTCTGTGTAACCTTCAGCTTTTAGCAGTTCAGCACTTTTGTTTTCAGGTTAAATTCGGGTTTTTTTTTTAATCTCATTCAAAATTTTTAACTTAAATTCAGTAATTATTTCATTTCAATGCATACATTCAGATTCAAGCATTCACACTGCAGTTTCTTCAGAAAATGCACTTTCTAGTTAGTGTGAATGCTTGAAAAGCATTCACAGTATTGTTCTTCTAATCTTTATTATTATTATTAGTGTGAATGCTTGAAAAGCATTCACAGTATTGTTCTTCTAATCTTTATTATTATTAGTGTGAATGCTTGAAAAGCATTCACAGTATTGTTCTTCTAATCTTTATTATTATTTTCTATTCCGTACGTTTTTCGCCGACTATCTCCTTCAAAACCGTTCAACTTAGAAAAACCATTCAAACACCGTTAGATTCCTATTCTTTTGGACAACACTGCTTCTATTTTTCTCATTTTTCTCATTTATATTTTTTATTTTATTCAACTTTATTTAACAAAAATTTATAATGTATTTCAATGGGGAGACCCTTCAAATTCTCATTCAAATTCCTCCTCTTTAAACTGTATCTACTTCCACATACATTGACATAGAGCCACCATTCAAACTTTAAAACGAAGACAAGACATTCAACTATTCAACTTGTATTTATCTTTTCAATATCTATTATACTTTTTCTTCAGTTCCAGTTTAAGTTTCATGATGTTTTTTCACCCGTTTCAGAGTTTATAATGGGTGTGTATGGGACGGAATGTTGGGGCTAGAGTGAGGCAGCTCAACTGCTAGAGTGAGAGGAGCAAAAAAATTAATCTTAAAATCTTTTTTAAAACTGCTGCTGTGTCCGCAGCGTTTGCTCTACAGGTATGATTTTACCCTCAAAACGTAGCCATGGCTGTCCTCTTTCATCCAATGTGTTTACTATTGTCCTAGGTGTTACGGTTCTGTCATAAATGTCACCAATGCACAGCCTCCTCCCTCCAACTCTTCCATAGACTCTAATGTTAAAATGGCTCAGAAGGTTCGTTTGAAAATCAGAAGAGCATGGTGTCTTTACACTGTCACCACGTCCATATAATAAGCTCCACAGGCATGAAAACTGAGAATTAGGTAGACTAGACATGGCTGTCGCTCACGGTGAAGGAATTTCGTCAATACGACTTTTACTTTTCATTTGGGAGCGATTTGTTTCGTCCTGACTTTTCTGTTCATTTTAAGCAGCAAAAGTGAGGCGCATGTCTGTGTACGTGTGTATGGAGCCATTGGGTGCGGTCACTATAGCAACCAGGCTCACACCTGCCTGCTTAACGAGCTCTGCCTGCCACTGTACCAAGATTCATCTTAAGCACTTCTCTTTCAACTGCTGCTGTGTCCACAGTGTTACAGCCATCATTTTACCCTCAAAACGTCGCCATTATTGTTCTCTTTCCAACACCGTATCTTTCAAAGCTCAGAGATGTAAACTTTTTAAACTGTGTGGATCAAAGTGGAGGGATCACATTTTCTTCATTCAGTGATTCAAAGAATATGACCTTTTAATATTCATTCAGATGTTTTCTGACTCTAAATGTTCTTTTCTCATTTCTTAGGGTTTTCTAATTTACATTTAAAACATTTTCAGTTTTTTTCCAACTCCTTCTTCTGTGTAACTTTCAGCTTTTAGCAGTTCAGCACCTTTGTTTTCAGGTTAAATTCGTTTTTTTTTTTGTTTTTTTTTAATCTCATTCAATATTTTTAACTCAAAATTCAGCAATTAATTCATTTCAGTGCATACATTCAGATTCAAGCATTCACACTGCAGTTTCTTCAGAAAATGCACTTTCTAGTTATATTTTATTTTTCCGTACATTTTTTGAAAGCCTACTCCTTCAAAACCGTTCAACTTAGAAAAACCATTCAAACATCGTTAGATTCCTATTATTTTGGACAACATTGCTTCTATTTTTCTCATTTTTAACATTTATATTTTTAATTTTATTCAACTTTATTCAACAAAAATTTCCCATGTATTTCAATGGGGAGACCCTTCAAATTCTCATTCAACTTACTCATTTTTAAACTCTTACTACTTCAACATACGTTCACATAGAGCCACCATTCAAACTTTAAAACGAAGACAAGACATTCAACTATTCAACTTGTATTTATCTTTTCAATATCTATTATACTTTTTCTTCAGTTCCAGTTTAAGTTTCATGATGTTTTTTCACCCGTTTCAGAGTTTATAATGGGTGTGTATGGGACGGAATGTTGGGGCTAGAGTGAGGCAGCTCAACTGCTAGAGTGAGAGGAGCAAAAAAAATTAATCTTAAAATCTTTTTTAAAACTGCTGCTGTGTCCACAGTGTTTGCTCTACAGCCATCATTTTACCCTCAAAACGTAGCCATGGCTGTCCTCTTTCATCCAATGTGTTTACTATTGTACTAGGTGTTATGGTTCTTTCATAAATGTCACCAATGCACAGCCTCCTCCCTCCAACTCTTCCATAGACTCTAATGTTAAAATGGCTCAGAAGGTTCGTTTGAAAATCAGAAGAGCATGGTGTCTTTACACTGTCACCACGTCCATATAATAAACTCCACAGACATGAAAACTGATAATTAGGTAGACTAGACATGGCTGTCGCTCACGGTGAAAGAATTTCGTCAATACGACATGTACTTTTCATTTGGGAAGAATTTGTTTGGGCCTGACTTTTCTGTTCATTTTAAGCAGCAAAAGTGAGGTGCATGTCTGTGTACGTGTGTATGGAGCCATTGGGTGCAGTCACTATAGCAACCAGGCTCACACCTGCCTGCTTAACGAGCTCTGCCTGCCACTGTGCCAAGATTCATCTTAAGCACTTCTCTTTCAACTGCTGCTGTGTCCACAGTGTTACAGCCATCATTTTACCCTCAAATTGTCGCCATTATTGTTCTCTTTCCAACACCGTATCTTTCAAAGCTCAGGCATTTAAACTTTTTAAACTGTGTGGATCAAAGTGGAGGGATCACATTTTAGTCATTCAGTGATTCAAAGAATATGACCTTTTAATATTCATTCAGATGTTTTCTGACTCTAAATGTTCTTTTCTCATTTCTTAGGGTTTTCTAATTTACATTTAAAACATTTTCAGTTTTTTTCCAACTCCTTCTTCTGTGTAACCTTCAGCTTTTAGCAGTTCAGCACCTTTGTTTTCAGGTTAAATTCGGTTTTTTTTTGTTTTGTTTTTTAATCTCATTCAATATTTTTAACTCAAAATTCAGCAATTAATTCATTTCAGTGCATACATTCAGATTCAAGCATTCACACTGCAGTTTCTTCAGAAAATGCACTTTCTAGTTATTAGTGTGAATGCTTGAAAAGCATTCACAGTATTGTTCTTCTAATCTTTATTATTATATTTTATTATTATTATCTATTCCGTACGTTTTTTGTAATCCTACTCCTTCAAAACCGTTCAACTTAGAAAAACCATTCAAACACCGTTAGATTCCTATTCTTTTGGACAACACTGCTTCTATTTTTCATATTTTTAACATTTATATTTTTAATTTTATTCAACTTTATTCAACAAAAATTTATAATGTATTTCAATGGGGAGACCCTTCAAATCCTCATTCAACTTACTCATTTTTAAACTCTTACTACTTCCACATACATTGACATAGAGCCACCATTCAAACTTTAAAACGAAGAGAAGACATTCAACTATTCAACTTGTATTTATCTTTTCAATATCTATTATACTTTTTCTTCAGTTCCAGTTTAAGTTTCATGATGTTTTTTCACCCGTTTCAGAGTTTATAATGGGTGTGTATGGGACGGAATGTTGGGGCTAGAGTGAGACAGCTCAACTGCTAGAGTGAGAGGAGCAAAAAAATTAATCTTAAAATATTTTTTAAAACTGCTGCTGTGTCCGCAGCGTTTGCTCTACAGGTATGATTTTACCCTCAAAACGTAGCCATCGCTGTCCTCTTTCATCCAATGTGTTTACTATTGTCCTAGGTGTTATGGTTCTTTCATAAATGTCACCAATGCACAGCCTCCTCCCTCCAACTCTTCCATAGACTCTAATGTTAAAATGGCTCAGAAGGTTCGTTTGAAAATCAGAAGAGCATGGTGTCTTTACACTGTCACCACGTCCATATAATAAACTCCACAGGCATGAAAACTGAGAATTTGGTAGACTAGACATTGCTGTCGCTCACGGTGAAAGAATTTTGTCAGTACGACATGTACTTTTCATTTGGGAACGATTTGTTTCGGCCTGACTTTTCTGTTCATTTTAAGCAGCAAAAGTGAGGTGCATGTCTGTGTACGTGTGTATGGAGCCATTGGGTGCAGTCACTATAGCAACCAGGCTCACACTTGCCTGCTTAACGAGCTCTGCCTGCCACTCTGCCAAGATTCATCTTAAACACTTCTCTTTCAACTGCTGCTGTGTCCACAGTGTTAAAGCCATCATTTTACCCTCAAAACGTCGCCATCGTTGTTCTCTTTCCAACATCTTGTCTTTCAAAGCTCAGACATTTAAACTTTTTAAACTGTGTGGATCCAAGTGGAGGGATCACATTTTAGTCATTCAGTGATTCAAAGAATATGACCTTTTAATATTCTTTCAGATGTTTTCTGACTCTAAATGTTCTTTTCTCATTTCTTAGGTTTTTCTAATTTACAATTAAAACATTTTCAGCTTTTTTCCAACTTCTTCTTCTGTGTAACCTTCAGCTTTTAGCAGTTCAGCACTTTTGTTTTCAGGTTAAATTCGGGGTTTTTTTTTAATCTCATTCAAAATTTTTAACTTAAATTCAGTAATTATTTCATTTCAATGCATACATTCAGATTCAAGCATTCACACTGCAGTTTCTTCAGAAAATGCACTTTCTAGTTATTAGTGTGAATGCTTGAAAAGCATTCACAGTATTGTTCTTCTAATCTTTATTCTATTTTATTTGTGTGGATGCTTTAAGCATCCACACTATTGAGTTCCTGTTTCTCTTTATTCTTTATACTTTATTCTAGTTGCTTCCGTACACTTTTCGCCGTTTAACTACTTCCACAATTTTTGTGCTATTTTCACCGTTCAAACTTTAAACTATTCAGCTATTTTTGCTAATTCCTGCTACGATTTTTGCTATTTTTAACTATTATACTTTTTAAAATATTAAGCTTTTTTCCTTTAATTTGTCCCATTGAAATGAATGGGAAACTTCTGCAATTCTGCTAAATTTTGCCTGTTTTTGAAACTTAACTACTTCCTCATATTTTCACCTAGAACAACCATTCAAATTTTAAAATGTTCACAAATTATTTGGCTATTCAGGTATGATTCAGCTTTTTCAAATCTTTTACTGTTTTACTTTTATGCCTCTTAAAGTTTTGAGTTGCAAAATTGTGATTTTTCACAAAATACATGTGTTGTTATGGTTGCTATGCTCTTGGCTTCCAGTGTGCCACTGAAGGTTTTGCAATTTTCACTTCATGTCCGAACAACTTCCTGCTACTTGCTCAATTTTCACTCAACTTCCACAAATTATACATCAAAACGTAGGTATTTTTGCTGGCTTTCAGAAAATGTCACCATCATTGTTGTGGGATTTATAGAATTTTTGCAAATCTCCTCAGACTAACACAAGGTCAGAAAACTCTCCGTATAAAGTGAATGGAGAGCTTGTTCAAAATCACCGCTGGATTTCTGTAATGAGAGGCATATTCGAATCGTCATATCTCCTTAACGAAGCAAAGTTAAGACATGAGGCTTGTCCCCGAATATCTTCAGACACCCCTGACGCTCACAATTCAAGAATTTCTTTCTCACCTATTACCGTTCTGAAATGAGTTGGACTTGTTTGAGGGTAGGAAATTCGTCCTTCGCTCAGATTTCTTCAGATTTCAAACTGTGGAAATGAACCACTTTTTTCTCTCGTCATAACTTTTTGTTGGATTTCCACAGAGACCTGAAAATTTCCATGATTGTTCACCAAAGCCTGCTGTCTCTTACGGTGAAAGAATGATATCGATACTCCAAATAGATTTCGAGTTAGAAAGCGTTGTTTGAGGGCAAGTCAAGGCAGTTTTTGCTTCGCTCTACTCAGTTATGGTGCATTACAAGTCAAATATCTTTAATAATTCATATTTTAATGATAAATTGTAAACACTGGAAGATTCCCCCATCTCTTCTGAACAAAACGGTGTAAGAATGACCGCTCTAGCCCCTACGGTTTGGAAATTATGGTCATTTGTTTGAGGGGAGTCCTCACTATGAGAAATAGGCTGCAATAATCCTGTGCCTCTCTGTGCTGCGTGTGTAAAAAGAGGCACATGTTTTGGCGGGAAAAAGTACACAGGCTCTCTGATTGGTGGATTCAAATTCAGCAGCTCCCAGGCTGACCTAGAAACTTACTTCTCTCTCCCTGTGCATTTTTTTGCTGATTTTTTCATTTAACAAGTATATTTGAGGGACCCTCAGCATGTTCAGCATTTTTTCAGCTGTCCATTTTGCTTTTCCAATTTTTCTGTTTAACTTATTACTATTGTGCTAAATAATACTATTTCTGCTATTTTATAAGATTTGTGCTTAATATACTATTTCTGCTTTTATAGGATTTGTGCTTAATATAGTATTTCTGCTAAATGTAGTATTTATGCTTAATTAGTTTTTCTACTAAATCATAGTACAGTATTTCTGCTTTTTATGGGATTTGTGCTAAAACAAAGTATTTCTACTAAATGTAGTATTTGTGCTTAATCATACCATTTCTGCTTTTTATAGGATTTGTGCTTAATATAGTATTTCTGCTAAATTATAGTATTTCTGCCAAATTATAATATTTGTGCTAAAACATGGTCTCAATTTAAAATTACAATATTCATAGTTCATCACAGTGTCTCTGGTAAATCACAATATTTCTGCTCTGTTGTACTATTTTTCTAAATCATAGTGTTTCTGTAATGTTTAAGTATTTTTGGCTAAATATATTCTTTCTGTTATCTTATACTATTTCTCCTAAATTCTTGTATTTTTGAGAAGTTATCATGTTTCTGGTAAGTTACAATATTTCTGCTAAATTCTGCTATGCTATTGTATTTCTGCCAAGTATTATGTTTCCTCTAAGATATTGCAGTTCTGCTAAGTTATTCCATTTTAGCAAACTTCTTTTGCTTCTGCAAAGTTTTTACAATTTCTGCAACTTTTCAGCTTTTTCAGCTACTTTTTGCATACAGCTTCAGCTTTAAGCATCCACACTGCATTTTCGCAGGAAATGCAAATTTTTCTAGTTATTAGTGTGAATGCTTGAAAAGCATTCACAGTATTGTTATTCGAATCTTTATTATTATTATTATTATTATATTTTATCTATTCCGTACGTTTTTTGTAATCCTATAACTTCAAAACCGTTCAACTTAGAAAAACCATTCAAACACCGTTAGATTCCTATTCTTTTGGACAACACTGCTTCTATTTTTCTCATTTTTCTCATTTATATTTTTTATTTTATCCAACTTTATTTAACAAAAATTTATAATGTATTTCAATGGGGAGACCCTTCAAATTCTCATTCAAATTCCTCCTCTTTAAACTGTATCTACTTCCACATACATTGACATAGAGCCACCATTCAAACTTTAAAACGAAGACAAGACATTCAACTATTCAACTTGTATTTATCTTTTCAATATCTATTATACTTTTTCTTCAGTTCCAGTTTAAGTTTCATGATGTTTTTCCACCCGTTTCAGAGTTTATAATGGGTGTGTATGGGACGGAATGTTGGGGCTAGAGTGAGACAGCTCAACTGCTAGAGTGAGAGGAGCAAAAAAATTAATCTTAAAATATTTTTTAAAACTGCTGCTGTGTCCGCAGCGTTTGCTCTACAGGTATGATTTTACCCTCAAAACGTAGCCATCGCTGTCCTCTTTCATCCAATGTGTTTACTATTGTACTAGGTGTTATGGTTCTTTCATAAATGTCACCAATGCACAGCCTCCTCCCTCCAACTCTTCCATAGACTCTAATGTTAAAATGGCTCAGAAGGTTCGTTTGAAAATCAGAAGAGCATGGTGTCTTTACACTGTCACCACGTCCATATAATAAACTCCACAGACATGAAAACTGAGAATTTGGTAGACTAGACATTGCTGTCGCTCACAGTGAAAGAATTTTGTCAATACGACTTTTACTTTTCATTTGGGAACGATTTGTTTCGGCCTGACTTTTCTGTTCATTTTAAGGAGCAAAAGTGAGGCGCATGTCTGTGTACGTGTGTATGGAGCCATTGGGTGCAGTCACTATAGCAACCAGGCTCACACCTGCCTGCTTAACGAGCTCTGCCTGCCACTGTACCAAGATTCATCTTAAACACTTCTCTTTCAACTGCTGCTGTGTCCACAGTGTTACAGCCATCATTTTACCCTCAAAATGTCGCCATTATTGTTCTCTTTCCAACACAGTGTCTTTCAAAGCTCAGACATTTAAACTTTTTAAACTGTGTGGGTCCAAGTGGAGGGATCACATTTTCTTCATTCAGTGATTCAAAGAATATGAACTTTTAATATTCATTCAGATGTTTTCTGACTCTAAATGTTCTTTTCTCATTTCTTAGGGTTTTCTAATTTACATTTAAAACATTTTCAGCTTTTTTCCAACTTCTTCTTCTGTGTAACCTTCAGCTTTTAGCAGTTCAGCACTTTTGTTTTCAGGTTAAATTCGTTTTTTTTTTTTTTATCTCATTCAATATTTTTAACTCAAAATTCAGTAATTAATTCATTTCAGTGCATACATTCAGATTCAAGCATTCACACTGCAGTTTCTTCAGAAAATGCACTTTCTAGTTAGTGTGAATGCTTGAAAAGCATTCACAGTATTGTTCTTCTAATCTTTATTAGTGTGAATGCTTGAAAAGCATTCACAGTATTGTTATTCTAATCTTTATTATTATTATATTTTATTATTTTTCCGTACGTTTTTTGAAAGCCTACTCCTTCAAAACCGTTCAACTTAGAAAAACCATTCAAACATCGTTAGATTCCTATTCTTTTGGACAACACTGCTTCTATTTTTCATATTTTTAACATTTATATTTTTAATTTTATTCAACTTTATTCAACAAAAATTCAACAAAAATTTCCCATGTATTTCAATGGGGAGACCCTTCAAATCCTCATTCAACTTACTCATTTTTAAACTCTTACTACTTCCACATACATTGACATAGAGCCACCATTCAAACTTTAAAACGAAGACAAGACATTCAACTATTCAACTTGTATTTATCTTTTCAATATCTATTATACTTTTTCTTCAGTTCCAGTTTAAGTTTCATGATGTTTTTTCACCCGTTTCAGAGTTTATAATGGGTGTGTATGGGACGGAATGTTGGGGCTAGAGTGAGGCAGCTCAACTGCTAGAGTGAGAGGAGCAAAAAAATTAATCTTAAAATCTTTTTTAAAACTGCTGCTGTGTCCACAGCGTTTGCTCTACAGGTATGATTTTACCCTCAAAACGTAGCCATGGCTGTCCTCTTTCATCCAATGTGTTTACTATTGTACTAGGTGTTATGGTTCTTTCATAAATGTCACCAATGCACAGCCTCCTCCCTCCAACTCTTCCATAGACTCTAATGTTAAAATGGCTCAGAAGGTTCGTTTGAAAATCAGAAGAGCATGGTGTCTTTCCACTGTCACCACGTCCATATAATAAACTCCACAGACATGAAAACTGAGAATTTGGTAGACTAGAAGCTGCTGTCGCTCACGGTGAAAGAATTTCGTCAATACGACTTTTACTTTTCATTTGGGAACGATTTGTTTCGGCCTGACTTTTCTGTTCATTTTAAGGAGCAAAAGTGAGGTGCATGTCTGTGTCGTGTGTATGGAGCCATTGGGTGCAGTCACTATAGCAACCAGGCTCACACCTGCCTGCTTAACGAGCTCTGCCTGCCACTGTGCCAAGATTCATCTTAAGCACTTCTCTTTCAACTGCTGCTGTGTCCACAGTGTTACAGCCATCATTTTACCCTCAAATTGTCGCCATTATTGTTCTCTTTCCAACACCGTGTCTTTCAAAGCTCAGGCATTTAAACTTTTTAAACTGTGTGGATCAAAGTGGAGGGATCACATTTGAGTCATTCAGTGATTCAAAGAATATGACCTTTTAATATTCATTCAGATGTTTTCTGACTCTAAATGTTCTTTTCTCATTTCTTAGGGTTTTCTAATTTACATTTAAAACATTTTCAGTTTTTTTCCAACTTCTTCTTCTGTGTAACGTTCAGCTTTTAGCAGTTCAGCACCTTTGTTTTCAGGTTAAATTCGGGTTTTTTTTTTTTATCTCATTCAATATTTTTAACTCAAAATTCAGTAATTAATTCATTTCAGTGCATACATTCAGATTCAAGCATTCACACTGCAGTTTCTTCAGAAAATGCACTTTCTAGTTATTATTATTATATTTTATTCTGTATTCCGTACGTTTTTTGTAATCCTACTCCTTCAAAACCGTTCAACTTAGAAAAACCATTCAAACACCGTTAGATTCCTATTCTTTTGGACAACACTGCTTCTATTTTTCATATTTTTAACATTTATATTTTTAATTTTATTCAACTTTATTCAACAAAAATTTATAATGTATTTCAATGGGGAGACCCTTCAAATCCTCATTCAACTTACTCATTTTTAAACTCTTACTACTTCCACATACATTGACATAGAGCCACCATTCAAACTTTAAAACGAAGACAAGACATTCAACTATTCAACTTGTATTTATCTTTTCAATATCTATTATACTTTTTCTTCAGTTCCAGTTTAAGTTTCATGATGTTTTTTCACCCGTTTCAGAGTTTATAATGGGTGTGTATGGGACGGAATGTTGGGGCTAGAGTGAGGCAGCTCAACTGCTAGAGTGAGAGGAGCAAAAAAATTAATCTTAAAATCTTTTTTAAAACTGCTGCTGTGTCCGCAGCGTTTGCTCTACAGGTATGATTTTACCCTCAAAACGTAGCCATGGCTGTCCTCTTTCATCCAATGTGTTTACTATTGTCCTAGGTGTTATGGTTCTTTCATAAATGTCACCAATGCACAGCCTCCTCCCTCCAACTCTTCCATAGACTCTAATGTTAAAATGGCTCAGAAGGTTCGTTTGAAAATCAGAAGAGCATGGTGTCTTTCCACTGTCACCACGTCCATATAATAAGCTCCACAGGCATGAAAACTGAGAATTAGGTAGACTAGACATTGCTGTCGCTCACGGTGAAAGAATTTTGTCAATACGACTTTTACTTTTCATTTGGGAGCGATTTGTTTCGGCCTGACTTTTCTGTTCATTTTAAGCAGCAAAAGTGAGGCGCATGTCTGTGTACGTGTGTATGGAGCCATTGGGTGCGGTCACTATAGCAACCAGGCTCACACCTGCCTGCTTAACGAGCTCTGCCTGCCACTCTGCCAAGATTCATCTTAAGCACTTCTCTTTCAACTGCTGCTGTGTCCACAGTGTTACAGCCATCATTTTACCCTCAAATTGTCGCCATTATTGTTCTCTTTCCAACACCGTATCTTTCAAAGCTCAGGCATTTAAACTTTTTAAACTGTGTGGATCAAAGTGGAGGGATCACATTTGAGTCATTCAGTGATTCAAAGAATATGACCTTTTAATATTCATTCAGATGTTTTCTGACTCTAAATGTTCTTTTCTCATTTCTTAGGGTTTTCTAATTTACATTTAAAACATTTTCAGTTTTTTTCCAACTCCTTCTTCTGTGTAACCTTCAGCTTTTAGCAGTTCAGCACCTTTGTTTTCAGGTTAAATTCGGTTTTTTTTTGTTGTTTTTTTTTAATCTCATTCAATATTTTTAACTCAAAATTCAGCAATTAATTCATTTCAGTGCATACATTCAGATTCAAGCATTCACACTGCAGTTTCTTCAGAAAATGCACTTTCTAGTTATTATTATATTTTATTCTGTATTCCGTACGTTTTTTGTAATCCTACTCCTTCAAAACCGTTCAACTTAGAAAAACTATTCAAACACCGTTAGATTCCTATTCTTTTGGACAACACTGCTTCTATTTTTCATATTTTTAACATTTATATTTTTAATTTTATTCAACTTTATTCAACAAAAATTTATAATGTATTTCAATGGGGAGACCCTTCAAATCCTCATTCAACTTACTCATTTTTAAACTCTTACTACTTCCACATACATTGACATAGAGCCACCATTCAAACTTTAAAACGAAGACAAGACATTCAACTATTCAACTTGTATTTATCTTTTCAATATCTATTATACTTTTTCTTCAGTTCCAGTTTAAGTTTCATGATGTTTTTTCACCCGTTTCAGAGTTTATAATGGGTGTGTATGGGACGGAATGTTGGGGCTAGAGTGAGGCAGCTCAACTGCTAGAGTGAGAGGAGCAAAAAAATTAATCTTAAAATCTTTTTTAAAACTGCTGCTGTGTCCGCAGCGTTTGCTCTACAGGTATGATTTTACCCTCAAAACGTAGCCATGGCTGTCCTCTTTCATCCAATGTGTTTACTATTGTACTAGGTGTTATGGTTCTTTCATAAATGTCACCAATGCACAGCCTCCTCCCTCCAACTCTTCCATAGACTCTAATGTTAAAATGGCTCAGAAGGTTCGTTTGAAAATCAGAAGAGCATGGTGTCTTTACACTGTCACCACGTCCATATAATAAGCTCCACAGGCATGAAAACTGAGAATTAGGTAGACTAGACATGGCTGTCGCTCACGGTGAAAGAATTTTGTCAGTACGACATGTACTTTTCATTTGGGAACGATTTGTTTCAGCCTGACTTTTCTGTTCATTTTAAGCAGCAAAAGTGAGGTGCATGTCTGTGTCGTGTGTATGGAGCCATTGGGTGCGGTCACTATAGCAACCAGGCTCACACCTGCCTGCTTAACGAGCTCTGCCTGCCACTCCGCCAAAATTAATCTTAAACACTTCTCTTTCAACTGCTGCTGTGTCCACAGTGTTAAAGCCATCATTTTACCCTCAAAACGTCGCCATCGTTGTTCTTTTTCCAACATCTTGTCTTTCAAAGCTCAGAGATGTAAACTTTTTAAACTGTGTGGGTCCAAGTGGAGGGATCACATTTTAGTCATTCAGTGATTCAAAGAATATGACCTTTTAATATTCTTTCAGATGTTTTCTGACTCTAAATGTTCTTTTCTCATTTCTTAGGTTTTTCTAATTTACAATTAAAACATTTTCAGCTTTTTTCCAACTTCTTCTTCTGTGTAACCTTCAGCTTTTAGCAGTTCAGCACTTTTGTTTTCAGGTTAAATCCGGGTTTTTTTTAATCTCATTCAAAATTTTTAACTTAAATTCAGTAATTATTTCATTTCAATGCATACATTCAGATTCAAGCATTCACACTGCAGTTTCTTCAGAAAATGCACTTTCTAGTTAGTGTGAATGCTTGAAAAGCATTCACAGTATTGTTCTTCTAATCTTTATTATTATTATTAGTGTGAATGCTTGAAAAGCATTCACAGTATTGTTCTTCTAATCTTTATTAGTGTGAATGCTTGAAAAGCATTCACAGTATTGTTCTTCTAATCTTTATTATTATTAGTGTGAATGCTTGAAAAGCATTCACAGTATTGTTCTTCTAATCTTTATTATTATTTTCTATTCCGTACGTTTTTCGCCGACTATCTCCTTCAAAACCGTTCAACTTAGAAAAACCATTCAAACACCGTTAGATTCCTATTCTTTTGGACAACACTGCTTCTATTTTTCTCATTTTTCTCATTTATATTTTTTATTTTATTCAACTTTATTTAACAAAAATTTATAATGTATTTCAATGGGGAGACCCTTCAAATTCTCATTCAAATTCCTCCTCTTTAAACTGTATCTACTTCCACATACATTGACATAGAGCCACCATTCAAACTTGAAAACGAAGACAAGACATTCAACTATTCAACTTGTATTTATCTTTTCAATATCTATTACACTTTTTCTTCAGTTTCTTCAGTTTCTTCTTCAGTTTCATGATGTTTTTTCACCCGTTTCAGAGTTTATAATGGGTGTGTATGGGACGGAATGTTGGGGCTAGAGTGAGGCAGCTCAACTGCTAGAGTGAGAGGAGCAAAAAAATTAATCTTAAAATCTTTTTTAAAACTGCTGCTGTGTCCACAGCGTTTGCTCTACAGGTATGATTTTACCCTCAAAACGTAGCCATGGCTGTCCTCTTTCATCCAATGTGTTTACTATTGTCCTAGGTGTTACGGTTCTTTCATAAATGTCACCAATGCACAGCCTCCTCCTTCCAACTCTTCCATAGACTCTAATGTTAAAATGGCTCAGAAGGTTCGTTTGAAAATCAGAAGAGCATGGTGTCTTTCCACTGTCACCACGTCCATATAATAAACTCCACAGGCATGAAAACTGAGAATTCAGTAGACTAGACATTGCTGTCACTCACGGTGAAAGAATTTTGTCAATACGACTTTTACTTTTCATTTGGGAACGATTTGTTTCGGCCTGACTTTTCTGTTCATTTTAAGCAGCAAAAGTGAGGCGCATGTCTGTGTACGTGTGTATGGAGCCATTGGGTGCGGTCACTATAGCAACCAGGCTCACACCTGCCTGCTTAACGAGCTCTGCCTGCCACTGTACCAAGATTCATCTTAAGCACTTCTCTTTCAACTGCTGCTGTGTCCACAGTGTTACAGCCATCATTTTACCCTCAAATTGTCGCCATTATTGTTCTCTTTCCAACACCGTATCTTTCAAAGCTCAGGCATTTAAACTTTTTAAACTGTGTGGATCAAAGTGGAGGGATCACATTTTAGTCATTCAGTGATTCAAAGAATATGACCTTTTAATATTCATTCAGATGTTTTCTGACTCTAAATGTTCTTTTCTCATTTCTTAGGTTTTTCTAATTTACAATTAAAACATTTTCAGCTTTTTTCCAACTTCTTCTTCTGTGTAACCTTCAGCTTTTAGCAGTTCAGCACTTTTGTTTTCAGGTTAAATTCGGGTTTTTTTTTTTTTATCTCATTCAAGATTTTTAACTTAAATTCAGTAATTAATTCATTTCAGTGCATACATTCAGATTCAAGCATTCACACTGCAGTTTCTTCAGAAAATGCACTTTCTAGTTATTAGTGTGAATGCTTGAAAAGCATTCACAGTATTGTTCTTCTAATCTTTATTATTATTATATTTTATCTATTCCGTACGTTTTTTGTACTCCTACTCCTTCAAAACCGTTCAACTTAGAAAAACCATTCAAACACCATTAGATTCCTATTCTTTTGGACATGACTGCTTCTACTTTTCTCATTTTTAACATTTATATTTTTAATTTTATTCAACTTTATTCAACAAAAATTTCCCATGTATTTCAATGGGGAGACCCTTCAAATTCTCATTCAACTTACTCATTTTTAAACTCTTACTACTTCCACATACATTGACATAGAGCCACCATTCAAACTTTAAAACGAAGACAAGACATTCAACTATTCAACTTGTATTTATCTTTTCAATATCTATTATACTTTTTCTTCAGTTCCAGTTTAAGTTTCATGATGTTTTTTCACCCGTTTCAGAGTTTATAATGGGTGTGTATGGGACGGAATGTTGGGGCTAGAGTGAGGCAGCTCAACTGCTAGAGTGAGAGGAGCAAAAAAATTAATCTTAAAATATTTTTTAAAACTGCTGCTGTGTCCGCAGCGTTTGCTCTACAGGTATGATTTTACCCTCAAAACGTAGCCATCGCTAAAGCCCTCCAATGTGAACTGCACAGTGGTGTCATCATCACGTGTCTCCTTCATCTTCTCTGGGATGGATCAATAGATGGCTGATCCAGCCCCGTGTCATGAGGCAGCGCTGCCTGGTTGGCAGAATCTGACCCCAGATCAGATGAAGCCAACACTCTGTCCAGTGTTGGGCAAGTTACTTGAAAACAGTAATCAGTAACTAATTACTGATTACTTCCCCCAAAAAGTAATCCAGTTACTTTACTGATTACTTATTTTCAAAAGTAATTAATTACTTAATTACTTAGTTACTTTTTAAAAACACGATTTCCAACCTGAGTAGGTGATAAAGCGATAGATCTTTCAGCCCAATTCTACTTTTTCTGCATAATCCATCATACAAAATGTAATCAAATGGAAAAGTCTCTTTTTAAAACTTGTTTTATTAGTTTTAATCTTTTAACTTTATGCATCGAGCAAACATTTAATTATATGCAACATTCTCTGACTGGAAGAAATGAGTTTAACATTTAAACCTATTTTCTGCACATTCCAGCACATAAAATAAAATATTTTTGTGTGTTTACACTCAGTCTTTCAAATAGATGCAAGTAAAACACAGCAGAAAATAAATAAAGTCACAGACTCAGCGGTCCTGTTGCTCTATTTTCACCTGTAAAGCAGGAGTGGGGTAGGCGGAGGTTTACCCTGGTGCAGGTGTGCCGCGGTCAGTGGAAGAATCCGCGAGTTTCTCTGTGAGTTTCCCATTACGTCGTAGCTACTCGGTGCTTGTTGGAAGTTTAGGGGTTTTTTCGCTGTAAAAAGAAGTTTTCTTCCCACGCACAGCGGACACTAATGTTTTTGTCACTTTTTATGGAATCAAACTCAAAGTAAGGTCAGTACTTCCACGCTTTAAACGCTGCACGCTCATACTCTCTCTGCACTCGATATATGATCCATTGTTGATCTGCACACAGCTGTTGTCACTAACGGCGCCCTCGCTTACGTCACTGTCGTGAGACATTCTCGCAAAAAAAATCACGGTTTTAGTAACGCAGTAACGCAGTGTTCCTACGGGAAAGTAACGGTAATCTAATTACCGTTTTTGCAATAGTAATCCCTTACTTTACTCGTTACTTGAAAAAAGTAATCGGATTACGCGTTACTGGAGCGTTGTTCTCCTCTGTAACAAAGCAGTGATAAAGGAATAGATGCTGATTTTATTAACTTGTGTCTTTGTGCTGCTGGATTCAGTCTGAAGCAGGCAGCAGTGCTGAACCTACCAGTGTAAATGTGATGGTGGAAGCAGAGGCCAGCACTTGGCAGTGCTAAACACAATAAAAGACTCACAAGTTCCTGCTCAAAGGTCAGCTGCCTTCAGATCAATCATTAACCTGCAGCAGGTTGTGGCCTGATGTGTTTGTAAGAGTTTCACTTTCAGGAGGAGAAGATTTAAACGAGTCACACAAATGTGAACTACAAAGTCTGTGACACACAATTTATGCAAACTGCATGAAATCTGACCTGAAGAAATCCAGTCTTCTGCCTGTTGTGGTTGTGACAGCTGCTCGTAGGAGAGTTTGTTTGTAGGAGGTGGAGATGTTCTCAGATCAAGTGCGTAATCGTCTCTTTGTGTAGACGCTAAAAGCTGTGAGCCAAAACTCTCTGCTCTGAAACTCTTCACTCAGTCCTCACGCTGAGAGTTTAGAGGCTGAACTTCTTGTTCCTCCATAACACTTTTCATGAAACAGCAGAAATGAGCTTGTGTTTCTCAGCAGTGCGCACACAGAGAACCGATCCTCTCTGCTCAGTCTGAACAAATCAAAGTGAAACGTCAGTGAAAACACAGCTGCTGATCAAACTGTGTCAGATTAATGCCTCAATGTTTCACTGTGAGGTTAAAAAATACATACAAATGATTTAAAGAAGTAGGAGGCAGATTTTCACAATAAGAGCACTTTGTTTTTAATTCAGTTAATGTCAAACTGTCATCAACACCTCTGTGTTGTCTCTGAGCAGATTCAGGCATTACTCAAATAATAAAGGCTTTTTTTCACTATTATACTTTTCATTAGTCTCCAGGTTGATGATTATAAACAGAATTATTAAAGTTTTTATCATTTCAGGCTGAAAATCAACATGAATTTGGTTCTAATCAAAGAAGCTCCTTTAATGTGTGTCATTAAAATCCTCACACAGACTTAAAAAGGCGACATTAACATTAAAATAAATGAAAGAAGCTTCAGCTGAGAGCTTCATGCAGTCATCATCAGCAGCTCATAGCAGTCACAGCTCTTTATTACGCAGCTTTGCAGGAATTAAAGTGGCTGAAGTGTCAGAGTTTGTGTGAGAAGCTGCTTCATGGACAGCTGTACACACGTCTTTATTATTTCTTCATAAATCAAACACACAGGTTTGTCTGCAGATGATTTAAAGTGTGTCGTTGTGCAGTTAAAGCTGTTTGTGTGACGCCCTGACCTCCTGTGAATGAAACAGCCAATCAGATCCATCAGAGAGAGAGCAGGAAGTGTTGTGTGTTTGTGACAGAACAAGGAAACAGTGATGATGATGAACATAAAGGTCCTCTGATGTTTCCTGTTACAGTAACGCTTGTTCATCTGTTGCTCTCCTACACTTTCCTATAAATAAAGGAGAAAAAGTCCGTTTAGTTTCATTTCCTACAGCTCAGAGTTACACTTCACATTCCTGCTGTCACATCAAAAAGCTTCACTTTGGTCCAACATCTACATATTAACATGAAACACAGACAGACTCAGAACATCTGGAACATCTGCACTTTGACCCAAACTGTTATAGCAGGATATTTTCTGCATATTTCTTATGTTGGACCTGTTTGAACTGTAAACGACCTGTAATCATCTGTAAATGGTGTGAGACACACTGAGGCCACCTACAGGGCAGCTGGGGAACAGCAGGGATCTGAAATCATATGAGACGTTAGTGAGTGAGAAGAACAAACGGACTTAAGATGGCTCGAAGTGATCAAAGTTGATCTAAAACAGAAGATAAATCCACTGATTCTTTGTAAAGTTCATCTGCTGCTCACATGAATCCATGAAAGATTTATTTCACTGAATGTTTCTTCAAAGCTCATTTCAACCTGTTGAAGTCATGAATGAAAGTGCAGACTGAGAGTGGATCACATGATGTTTGAGGTGTGTCATGTGACATGTTCAGTATTGTCACACATGTCTAGATTGTCCCTGATATCATAACTGCTCAAACACTGATGATTATATTTGAAGAATTATTCCTGATGGCAGCAAAGTTTGAATGGAGCTCTCTGTCTGTGCTGATTTGTCGCCCTCTGGAGGTCAAAGCACAAACCTACAGGGCAGCTGGGGAACAGCAGGGATCTTAAATCATACGAGATGTTAGTGAGTGAGAAGAACAAACGGACTTAAGATGGCTCGAAGTGATCAAAGTTGATCTAAAACAGAAGATAAATCCAAAGCAGCATCAGATGAATGTTACCATTTCCAGTTACGGTGCCCTTCATCTAATATGGAAATGTGTTGTTGTTTTTTGCCGTGTTGTTGTTCTTCCTATTGTGTTTAGGCCAGAGATGCTCTTCAAACAGCGGACAGACATGACCACATTACAAGAACATGGTGTGAGTCCGATTTGATATTCCAGTCAACGCTGAGAGACCTTAACCAGGAAGTCAGAGGTCAGCTGATGCTGCGAGCAGGAAGTGAACCAAGGGAAAGGTCCACTCTACTCAATCTCAAAGAAAATATGCTGGTATTTGTTGATGTTGATGGTACAATAAAAATATATAATATAATAAATAATAAAATATCATGTGATGATGAGATGTGTTGTTGGTGTTTGTATTTTCTGTAAATGTCTTTTTTAATGTAAATGCTTTGTTCCAGACGGACAGGGAATCAGTTGCTGTACGATGACATCATCTTGATGTTGACGAGGAGGGCGAGAAAAACTAGTTTTGTCCTGCAGATGGCGATCTTGCACCGTGTTCAGAGAGCCGACACTTTGATGGTGCTGCTCTACTCAGCTTACTTTAGCCTGGGTTGGACTCTATATGAGCAGCTTCCACTCTGGTTTCACTCTTAAACACACTTGTTTGATTTCACTTGTAAAAGTTGAAGAATAAATATTTTATTACAAAATTATTTGTTGATGCATTTTTTTAGGGTCAAATATCTTGTTTGATTTGAGGAATGAACTGTTAGGGTGGAAAAAGTGAATCAGGTTAAAATAGTGGTGCTTTATATCAGTGAAGATGTATAATGTAATTTAAAATGTTGATGATGGGTTGTAGTGGGCTTGTACTTACAAAACTGCCTCATTTTATTGGAACAATCCACAGTTGCATCCATTCATGGATGACATCTGACATCATTTGACATCTGGTCTGAACACGTTTGTACACAAGATGCCTCAGTTCTGGATGTTCCCACAGACTCCTCTGTGCACCTAAAGGAAAGGTCAAGGGTCAGCAGCACATGTAGTTGGGACAATTCTTCAGTCGCACAAACTACACAATGATTTTCCTCCAATGACGACTTTTCACTTGCAGAAATGGTCCTGTGTGATTTCCAGGCTGTGATATAAAAACTAGTTCCTAATGGCAGCGACTCACTCAGTAAACATGTGTTTCCTTCACCAACCTCACACACAGATCCAATAAGATCAGGAAGTGGGCAGTATAGTACAATATGTGTTATTCTGTGCTGCACTGCCCAAACTAAAGATCTGCTGAAGTGTTGGAAATGATCCAGATGTTTATTTTGGACGATACAGCAGAAGATCAGACATGAAAGTGGAGATAACACAGAAGACCTGCAGCAAAGGTCAGAGGTCAGACTGGGCCCCTGGATTCAACAATGAGCCAATGATCATCAAGCAGTGACTAAAGCAGAGCCCTGACGTTCTGACATTCATCACACAGTCAGAACAAATGTCTGCTGATGACTTCATCTCATGAAACGACTGATAGATGTCGGTTCATTGATCAGCTGAGGTGCTGATCTTCATCGTCACAGAAACATTCAGCTTGTTTCAATCAGTAAATAACTCCCACTACTCCCAGTTTGAACTGTTCCCACTCAAAATGCTGTGAGAACAATGATCATTGTAGAACTTCACAAACATCACGTGTTGTTTTCCACATGTAAGATCAGCAAACACACAGAAACTTCCTGTTGCCACACACGGCCTCTAAAATCTCTTCCACGCTTTCTGTCTGAAGTCCACTCTCTGTGTCGGATCCACAGGAAACAACAAGATCTTATTAACATGGTTTTCAATGTGTCTCCTTCCAAAAAGTCCAACCAATGAACAAATGTGTGTATTTGTGGAGGCCGAACAAAAGCATGACACATTTCTCTGTTTCTATAAACTGGAGTCAAACACAAACATGAAGAGTTTCACTGACAGACTCCAAAATGCCCCCACAGTGGATCAAAGGGAAATCCTACAGTGTGGCCAGAGACTCTTAATGGCTCCAACATCAACACATCCACAATGTTGGATCCAGTTCTGCCTCACAGAGTTACTAAGACACACCCTCTGCCAGCATCACAACAGCTCCACCTGCTTCACCTGCCTCCTCAGCATCTGTACACCTGAAGAGAAAAGAAAGGCTCCAACAGCTCAAATCTACAAATGATTCATGAAGTTTCATCCAACAATAACATGTTTGCCTTCCACAGTGTGCTGTTAGACACCACTGTACCTCTGCCATTTCAAAAAGAGCAGCTTGGGAACATTTTGGCTCCAAACACTTTGTGTTTAAGTTCTTTGTTTTCTTTGTGAAGCTGACAACATCTGGAGCTTTGTGACTCATAGAAACATCATTTTGTTCTTTAGATGACAGCAGATTGGGACTGAATAATCAATCACTATCAAACCAATAAAGACAAACATGCTGATTTTACAGGAACTTTGTTGGAGAAGCTGCAAAGACATGAAACTGGTGGAGATCCCAAACCAGTTGATAGTGCTGGTTATTCCAAATAAAGCTGTTTCCCTTTGAGATGAAATGACTTTGTGTCCTGATATATAATAAAGATGTTGTTGTTTTTGAGCCCCTGTATTAAAAGTAGTTTAAAGTCAGCTTGAGTTTGATGTCTTTATGTCAAAGCTGCTCATGATGTTGAGCTGCTGATGGAATAAAAACAATATAAAAGCATGTAGTCCAGACTTAAATGTAGCCTGTTGTTAGCTGAGGTCCACACACAGTGTTTGACAGTGTAAAGTGTGTGAAAGGGCTGCTGGTGGAGCTCACTAGGATGAGCAGGTGACCACGAGGTGGAGAGCAGCTGGCCTGGCTTTGACCCGGGCCACGCCCCCTTTCTCTCTGCTTTGCTGTCACTTATCTTCACTGCTCTGTCCAATAAAGCTGAAAAAGGCCCCGAATCAAAGAAATCTGCTGCAGCCTCTGAAATGTCTTCTGTTTCCTTCCCGACGGCTTTTTCACCGTCAGCCCATCAGACAGTCCAGCAGCATTTATGATGATGTCATGATGTTGAAGAGGCTGCTACGGTGGCCTCCCATGACCCCCAGCCTCATCACAGCTGAGATGCAGACATTTGAAAACATTCAGCAGACAACTGAATAACAGTCCAACACAACAGTCTGTGTGCAGACACACACTGACCTTTCATAGAGTCAAACACAGCTGGTTGAGTCATTTCTCTGTGAGTCTAAAGTGAATCTAGTATTTGAAAGTCCACTTCCTGTATTTGTTGTTGAAGACTTCTTCAGCTTCTTCTCAAGGACATCAGCTGCTTGTTTGGCAGCAGAGGCAGTTAAGAAGCTTCCTGAAAAACACTGAACAGTGAGTTCACTGTGGCATATGACAGATTCAGCTTTCTGTGTGCAAATGTGTCTGTGTCGACCTTTCAAATGCTGTTGAATCCAAAACATCAGCGGCTCCTCGGCTGCTCACTTCATGCACTTCTGTCTGTGTGACAGTCCAATGACATCACAGCTGTTTCCAGCCCCAGTGTCTCAGGACTGGACACCTTTAAACATGTCGAGGATCAAACAGCGTCCAGCTAAACACACATGAAACTATCAGAGCTGACAATCATTCCAATAACATCTAATGGTTCATGTATGTAGACACAGGACTACAAGGAAATGGCTCTCAGCATCTGGCTGTGGGAACACATGAGCCCCGTTTGTGTTCAGATTGTGTGCATGTTTTAGACGTGTGTCACATGTAGAAACACAACAATCCCACAATGACACACAGATGTGTTTGACACAGCTGTGCAGCTGTAAGTTGTTTCTAATGATTCATTGAAGCTCTTCTAACATTCTGGAGACGATCAGTACATGAATCTGTTCAACACGACAACAATTTGACTTCAGTGTGAACGTTTGCATTAAATAACCTTCTTCATCCAGCTGACAGCATCTTCATCCTATGATGTGAACAGTTCCTCCTGTTGATGACAAACCTCTGACAGGATCTGCTTGAGGAGCTTTTTCATGTGCAGCTCTCTGAGCTCAGGGCTGAGCTGCTGTTTCATCTTTAAGAGCTGCTGCCTCCTCGCCGGACTTGTTCTCCTCTTCTTCTCCTAATGACACCATTTCTGCTTCATATAAAATTCAATAAAGATGCTGACATGTATCTGTAGCAACAACATCATTGAATCTAGAACAACTGGAGCCAAACCAGTGGCTCTGCTGGGATCACTGGTGAGCCAACACTTCCTTGTTGATGCAGATTTCAGGGCTTCCTTTTGCTCCTCCGTTATAACTGTTCTCTCTTCTCAACACATGATGACACAAAGGAATCAGCAGTGACAAAGATGATGCTGAAGAGAAGCACACACTTCACACATATAACAGACCAGTGCAGTTACACACACCTCTGCTCGACATCAGGCCTCAAACAAAGACACAAAACACTAACTTGACTCTAAACAGAAGAAACGAGCAGCTGTTTCTGTTCTGTGCTTATTTATATTTGACACACATGCTTCTCTTTGTGCAAACACACATCGCACTATAAGGGTAACCTCGCACACAATGATTGGACAGCACAGTGATGATGCTGGGAGATCCTATACGCAGCAACACAGAAACACTGAGAACTTTAAACAATGATGGAAAGTGTTATAAATGACTTGTTGGCCTCTGATCTGTCACAAACAGCTGAAACGTGTCTCTCATGAGTCACATGAAGGTTTTTGACAGAAAGGACAAAAAGTAGCTGCAGTCAGTTTGTGTCATTTTTATATTTATTCATCTGGGAGAAAAATCTGAGGGACATTAAAATGTGTTTTCAACAGAGACAAGAACATGAATATAACAGAACAGGTAAATGAACATGTTTCAAGTAAACAGCTGGACTGATCAGGTCCAAACACAGAGTGATAAACTTGTCAAACAGCTGTCATATCTTTATATAGAAGCTCTTTATAAATGCTGCTCACTGCAGTCTGTTTACTAATAATGTCAAAGTGTTAGAAACACAGAAACATCAGAATGGTCTTTGTTCACAGAAACCTGTCTGGGATCCTTTGTTGTTCTTTTGATGCAGAGTTACATTATAAATATAAAGAGTTATTTCAGAGTCTCATCAGTTTTCCTGCATGTCTTTATTTAACACATCAGCAGGGCTGAAGCTCTCATGTTAAACACACACTGATCTATGGACACGTTCATGTGTTTCTAACAGAACCAGGCTGTTATCAGCCTGCACTAACATTATGTCACACACACTGAATGTAACAGTGACAGTTTACATCATCACACAATCAGCTGTGATTGTTTCACTGTCATCAAACGAGTCAACAGGAAGTAGAATCAATAGAAACCAATCATTTACTGACAGCATGTCTGATGGAAATAAGTGCAGATTATGTATGAAGTCTAACTGCACACAGTAACTGTGTTACAATAAGGACTTAACAGCGCCCTCTGCTGGAGTGTTTCAGTACTGCGTTAACTAGAATACACCACCTCCTCCTCACACCACCTGCTACAGCTCTACTCTTCTATGACTACAGTCATCCACAGCACTGATGTGAGGTCACATGGTTCATATGTAAGGAGCACAGCTGACCTCAGGTCAGTTTAATGACTGTGAGCAGCAGCTGTGTTATTGTCACTGTGACAGGGAGACACTCTCAGACACAGCACTCATGTCAGCTTGTTCTCATGCAGGAGGATCAGGAGCTCCATGTTTGTCTTTCTGTTTGAATCATGATGTGTTTGTGCCATCAGAGTCTGTCATGAGTACTCAGGGTTTCACAGCAGCTCTTCTGGATGCTGACGAGGACTCCAACCTCATGTTTCACCTCTCTGAGCTTCTGATGTCTGTGAACACTCGTGTTTCTTCTCTGGGCTCATCTGGACAAAAACACCTTTCTGTGTTTGGCTGCAGCCTCATTCTGACTGACAGGAAGTGTGTTATCCATGAGCTGCACTTCTGTGAGGACGTTTCCTGCTGTGTTTCCTGTCTGTGGACAAACACGAGTGTTCCAGCTGAGGACTTGGTTCCTTCCACCTGTCCATACAGGACATCACGCTGTCTGCAGCTCTGTAAATGCAGCTCCAGGTCCTTCCACGTGCTGCTCTGTATTTGTGCAGTTTGTAGTGTGTCCTGGGAAACGTAGCACACATGGTGTTCTTCTGCTGTTTCCTCCTTTCACTGAGTGTGAAACACTGACGCTGTGCTGTTGTTCACAGAGGGGAGCTGATTCTAGCTGCAGCTGGACTCTGTCATCTAACTGAATGTGTTGGTGCTGATCACGGGGCTCTGAGGGGGGAGCAGCAGGAGGACTCTGGATGCTGACGTCAGTGTATCTGTGGAAGCTCCCACAGCGTGTCTGTCATTCAATATTGTGCTGTATATTGTATCTATGCAAAGATGAACAGACTGTGTGTTCACTGGTCTCTGTGCTGCAGCTCTGATGTCATCATCACTCCCTCCTCCACCCTCAGCAGTCCCAGCATGCTGCTGTGGTGCACCCCACCCTCACTCTACACCTGAGCCACAGACCACACCCTCCACCTCAATATACACCACAGTTTTCTCTGCTGTGGAAATGAGATCAGGAGGAAATCATCATTATTATTATTTAATAAACGCTCACATTAATGTGGGCTTATTTGTTTCATATTAGAAACATTAGTTGAGTGTTTTTAGTATAAAATGGTCAAAGTCCCTCTTTTTGCTCCTCTCCTCACCTGTGGATGGGCGGTGCTGTTACCGTGGTGACAGCTTGGATGTGTTTCAGTCCTGCCTGGTTATCACTGCAGGAATCTTTCACATTTATTACAGGTAATAACTCTGATTTTTCTGTGTATTATGAACCAAATGTATCCTGATACACACAGAGATGGATGAGCAGAGGTTTTTTTTGCAATTTATGTAGTTACTATGGACTTAATGCACACATATTATTAAAATTAGGGCTATAACAGTTGTATTGATGCATAGCAACTTGAAATGCTCCCACAAATGGCTCCACAGCATGTAAAAATATAACAAAAGCTCTGGCGGACTTGGTTCTGTGGTCAGTCTTAAAGGGTGAAGTTAAACTCTGTAATCTTCACTGTGTCACAGAGTTCAGTGAGTCCCGTTATTCACAGTATCAATCAGATCATCAGAGAACAGCTGATCAGCAATCAGTGGTGCCAACAGCGCCTCCTGTGGTGAGAGGATGCAATAATGCAATGTAGCATTTTTCCACTCAACACTTGCAGTCATGGAAACTGTCTGTTGGATCTGTGTGACGTTGCTTTCTTGGTTAGAGTTCCTCACAAATGTCCAGATGATTCTTCTAATGAGGCGTCGACCATGTTTGCAGCTCTTTGGAAGAAAACGTCGCCCTTTGCCATCCTTACTTTTCTTTGACTTCTTCAAATGCAGCTGAACTCCAGCTGGTATTTTCTTGGACTTTGCAGCTGTTTCTGGTCATCAGTTCATTCCTGCAAACCTCTGAAGCTGAACAACAATGATGCTGCATTGCTGGCTGATCCCAAAAGGTTGATTCTGTTCATCTGGACGTTTTCAGAAACGTTTGCTCACTGATCAGGTGACTTCTTCAGTCTCAGCTGACTGCAGCTTTACAAGCTTACAAACAGCACATTTGCACAATGACTGAAAGCAGCAGCACCTGATATATATGATACTAATATAATACATATACATATATAATCCATACTAATGATGAAGGAGCTGAGCTCACAGTCCATTGTTCATTCAGTGAACTACTCAGTTTATTTTGGGCCTCAGAAATGCTCACTCTGTTTGTACATCACTGTCAGCAATAGACTCATTCTGCTGTGTGGACAGGAACACATGTGACATCACTTCCTGTTTGTTTGTGACTGAAGAGGAAGAAGTTTACAAGGAATCATTTAGAAGAGTTTCAAACATCAACTGATTGAATCCATGAATCTGAAAACGTGTTTGTGAGTGAAAGAGACAGACATGTACAGACTGAACTATCTGTTCAACAGTCAGAGTGTTTCTGTAACAGGAGACACTCTTTACTCTCCACTCAGCACAGGGACACTGAGGAACCACGAGACCAGACTCTAAACCCAGGATAAAGAGTTTGAGTGAATGTGGTGTTGAAGGTGTGGAGGTGGATCAGAGTGTCAGAGGAGACTCTGTAGAAGGACAGAGTGCCAGCAGGACAGTCCACATACACTGCTGCTCTGTTAGAGACAGAGGAGGAGGAGGAGGAGGAGGAGATGGATGTTAGTATCTTATTGTGCCTGACAGAACGAGGACCATCATCAGAGCAGCTCAGACTCCAGGACTGATCATTGCATCCAAACACACAGTCATAACTGCCTCCTTTCCTTCTGATGCTTCTGTAACTCACTGATATATAAACGTCTCCTCTCCACTTGACCTCCCAGTAACAGCGACCAGTCAGACCATTTCTACACAGCAGCTGATAATTAAAAACATCAAATCTGTCTGGATGATCAGGATATGACTGAACCTCCTCCACAGGTGTCACCTTCCTGTTGTTGTCAGACAGTTGGAGGTTTGTGTTCACTGTGTTTGTGTCGATTGTGAGTTGACAGGAATCTGATGGAGAGAACAAACACAATCCAGCTGCAGTTATTGATCCATCATCTGTTCATTGATTGACACTTTGATGATGACTCCTGACATGATGAAGATGGTTGAATGTGTGCTGCTTTGTTTTCATGAATCCCATTAAAAACACACTTACACTTCCTCAGACCTGGTCTCAACCATCGGACTCCAGCAGGCTCCACCCTGAAAGGAGGAGGGGGGTCAGAGCAGCACAGTCAGCATGCACACATGGACATTACATGGCTCTCACACACACACTGTTACACACTGAGCTCAAAGCTCGGCTCCACTGTTTTATTCAAAGAAATCTACATTTATTTATCAGCACATTTAAAAACAGCTTGAGCCAAAGTGCTGCACAGAGTAGAGAGAAAATAGGAAACATACACAGTAATGACTATAAAGACTGGTCAGGATTGAAAGCTACAGAGTACAAATGTGTTTCCAACCGGCTTTTAAAAATGTCCAGTGTTGGTGACGACCTGATGTGAAGGGCGACTGTTCCAGAGTTTGGCTGCAGCCATCGATAAAGCTCACCTCTGTTTTTACGTCTAGTTCTGGTCAGAAGCTGCTTATCTGCAGACCTGAGGGCTCCACTTGGATTCTTTTGTTAAAGAGAGATAAGATGGAGCCAATCCATTCACAGATTTAAAGACAACCAGATCTGGAAGTGGATTCTACCACGTACTGGTAACCAGTGGAAAAAGCTGGTGATGGGTCGTCTAGCACAGACCCACCGCTGGAACCAGACAATTGATGAGGGAGAGAACTGTGACAGCGCCGTTCCTTCACTTGACCTCAGTCGCTCTCGTCTGCTCCCTCGTAACACTGCTCTTTATTGAGCTTACATGAATATGCACAAGTTCATTATGACGTCTTACACAGGTATGAACAAAGAGTACCAGTCTGTGCATAGTGTGTGTGTGTGTGTGTGTGTGTGTGTGTGTGTGTGTGTGTGTGTGTGTGTGTGTGTTCCAGATGTGACCCTGTGACCCCAAAGCTGGTGCTAAGAGTCCAGCGGTCCCCCTAACAAAGGGCTCTTATACTTAACCAGACACAGAGTAGGTGTCCTCCTACACCAGGGGTCTCAAACTCGCGGCCCGTGGGCCAATTGTGGCCCGCAGGACGATAGTTTTTGGCCCCACCTTAATATGAAAATGTAATGTTAGTTTGATAATGTATGACACTTTACAGTGTTGTGGGCGGAGCTGAATTAACCCACCAATCAGGGTGGGATATGGATCTCAGGGGACACCAGCCGGGCTTGATGCAAGCAGGGAAACATTTCTCAATGAGTCAAAGTTCCAGCAGCGTTGCCCTGGAGTGTTTCTTTCTTTCCTGTGCCTGGCTGGCTTCCTCCTTTCTATTGGGCAAACGCCGACATTCGCCCCAGCGCGCTGCGTTCACAACACTTCAAAAAAAGTTGTTTTTTTAAGTTGCTGCCCAGCGGGACATTATACGTATATAGATTTATACACACGTCAGTGGGATTTAAAGTTATTTTTCCACAGAGAGAGATCTCATATTAACTCTCACAGTGATGCGTAGGCGGCGGGATAAAAGAAAAGTCATGAACTCAATGCAGCCCAATTTAGTCTGCAGTCACATAGCGACACCTGTTCATCGGCAACAACAGTCCCCGGTAACCCGGACTAATTATAGGGTCGCACCGTAATTTGTGGCTCCATGTTTTTATTTGCATCACTGCGTTTGCATTGCAGCAAACATGAACATTACATATATTTCAATATAATGTAAAAGCAGTCAAAACAACTAACATCAGAAACAGCTGATGTTATTTGTTATATGTCACGGTGTCATTTCCGCTTCTTTCTCCTGTAACAACAGCCCGGCGCCGTGAGCAGTCGCCTTTTTTGCGCTCGCTATCCCTGCACTTTCTACCATCTGCAAACGCCACGGTGTTCGTGTCGTCATGAAAGACATGAACATCGAGCGTAAAAACAAAGGAGACTGCTACCGGCTTTTTATCTGCCGATCGCCGTGCTACGGTTGCAAGAAAAAGAAGCAGAAATGACGTTCTCTACGCGTTGAGACGTTCCCCGTCCGTCGGCTAAACGCTTGATTGAACCTTCAATGCGACAGTGACACCAAGTAGAATTATAAATGTCACATAGCCCCAAACATGTCTTTTTCAAAGCCTGCGGTGAAGAGAAAGGTTGGTGATGAGCACCGACAATTTCAGGAAAAGTGGGAAATGCAATATTTCTTTGTTGAGCACAGGGGCACCCCGACCTGTCTTATTTGCACAGAGAAAGTTGCGCTGCAGAAGGAATACAATTTGAAACGTCATTACACAACTAGACAATCTGAGCTGGATGCAAAATACCAGGGAGACGAGAGAGCGAACCGGGTTGCCAGTCTTAAAACAGATCTACTGAGGCAGCAAGATTTCTCCAAGAAAGCAACCAAAGAGAATAATGCAGCAGTCGGAGCCACGTGGTTAGTGAGATGATTGCTAAAGCAGGGAAGCCATTCACAGAAGGTCCATTTGTCTAAAAGTGCACATTGCAGGCTGCAAATATAGTCTGTCCGGGAAAGAAAGGTCAGTTTAGCAACATCAGCCTTTCTGCCAACACCGCAGCAGATCGCATTTCTGACCTGTCAAGTGACATTTATGACCAACTGTGTGAGAAAGCCAAATGTTTCAGTGTATACTCAGTTGCTCTTGATGAGACCACAGACATCACCGACACTGCCCAGCTCCCAATGTATGTCCGTGGTGTTGATGACAGTTTTGAAGTGATGGAGGAGCTGCTCACAGTAATTCCAATGCATGGCCAGACCACCGCTCAGCAGATATTTACAAGCTGTGTGATGCCATTGAGAATGTTGGTTTGCCATGGAAGAGGTTTGTTGGAATAACAACAGATGGAGCGCCATCAATGACAGGGAGGAAACATGGACTGGTGGCACAAAACAAACCGGAGGAGGAAGGCGTGGAGGAGGCCATTGCTCTGCACTGCATCATCCATCAGCAGGTCCTTTGCAGCAAATGCCTGAAGTTTGACAATGTGATGTCTATTGTTGTGAAATGCATCAACCAAATCAGATCCAGGGGCTTAAAGCACCGAAGGTTCTGTGCTTTTTTAGAGGAAATGGAGTCAGAATATGGGGATGTGCTCGACTTCACTGAGGTACGTTGGCTCAGCAGGGGAAATGTATTAAAGAGACTTTTTGAGTTGAGAGCAGAAGTGAAGCCTTCATGGAGAAGGATGGAGTTAGTGTTCCTGTGCTAACTGATCCCAAATGGCTCATGGACTCAGCTTTTCTTGTTGATATGACACATGAGCTTAATGTACTGAACAAGACGTTACAAGGCCAGGGGCAACTTGTCAGTGCTGCCTATGACAACGTGAGAGCATTCTCCACAAAACTGGCGCTCTGGAAAGCTCAGCTCTCTCAGACAAACCTTTGCCATTTCCCAGCATGCAAGGCACTCGTGGATGCAGGCACACCATTCAGTGCTGACGAGTATGTTGATGTCATTTTGAGGCTACAGGAGGAATTTGATCACAGATTTGCTGACTTCAAGACACACAGAGCCACCTTTCACATTTTTGCGGACCCCTTCTCCTTTGATGTGCAAGATGCCCCTTCTGTGCTTCAAATGGAGCTCATTGAGCTGCAGTGCAACTCTGAACTCAAAGCAAAGTTCAGGGAGGTGAGTGGACAAGCAGACAAGCTTGGACAATTTTTGAGAGAATTGAGCCCTAGTTTCCCTCGGCTTTCCCGAATGTTCAAGCAGACCATGTGCCTTTTTGGTAGCACATACTTGTGCCAAAAGCTCTTCTCCACTTTGAACTTCAATAAGTCCAAGTACAGGTCCAGACTTACGGATGATCAGCTTCAAGACATACTGAGGGTCGCAACTGCTTCCTCCCTCAGGCCAAATCTGGCTCGGCTATGCGAGAGGAAACGCTGCCAGGTCTCTAGCAGCAAGGAGTAGGCAAGAGAAGCCATGTTCAGAAGAACAGTTCATTTTCTACAGTGTTCCACTCATGTTCAGAAGAAGGTTATAGAACTGTTAATACAGACATTTCAATCTAAATACAGCAGATATAGAAGACTGAAAAAAACACAAGTTCACTGACTAAAAATATCTTATTATTATTTTATTTATGTATTACAGATTGATTTATTTTCTTATTAATTCTTAATTTGTTTATTTATTTTTCATATTTTGTGTTAAAAAATAAAAATAAAGAGATTTGAGAAGATTGGAATTTTTTAACCATGCCTTTCTTGTGGAAAACCTAATGCGGCCCAGCCTCACCCAGACTCTGCCTGCAGCGGCCCCCAGCTAAATTGAGTTTGAGACCCCTGTCCTACACCATAAATCAGTAAGAGAGGGTACGACCTCTCTCATGGCCCCAAGTGGTGTGTGCATGCCAGAGCACTCTGGAAGGCACACAGAGTCTTTACAGACTACTCAGGATCGAACCTCTATCATCATGCAATCGATTATACAACTCTAAGCATATATGAGTAAATATTTCTAAGCATAAATGACAATCAACAATATAAACCTTACAGCTGGTTTTAATAACAGAATTCATTTGTTTCTCAAATGAGAAAGAGCTATCGAGAAACACTCCTAAATCTTTAGTTCTTAACTTTTCCAGTGGGCCAAGGTCAACATTATTAGATAATGCTAATTCTTTTCCCCTACATTATAACAATGTGAGGAGTTAATGCTAAGTATACTGCCATTAGCGGCTAATTCTAATTAGGGGTGAATAATTATTAGTAGCTAATGCTAATATCGTTTTCTCTTCCCTTTTAACAATGTAGGCAGCTAGAGCTAGGTAGGCTGATGCTAGCAGCTAATGCTAATTTGACGTGAATTAGCATTATATTAGTGAGCAGTTAATGCTAAATAGGCTGCCATTAGGGGCTAACTCTAATTAGGTGAATAATTATTAGCAGCTAATGCTAATATTGTTTTCCCTTCCCTTTTAACAATGTGAGCAGCTAGTGCTAGGTAGGCTGATGCTAGCAGCTAATGCTAATTTGACGTGAATTAGCATTATATTAGTGAGCAGTTAATGCTAAATAGGCTGCCATTATTAACTAATGCTACTTTGACGTGAATTAGCATTATGTGCTAATACTAATACTGTTTTCCCTTACTTTTTAAACAATGTGAGCGGCTAATTCTAAGTACGCTTAAAAGCCGAGAAATGCGCCATATTTGATAGCTTGCTGCGAGACCTCACACCGAGCACATCTACTGCTGGTGGGTTGCCTGTTATCGGACCCGGAGTTAGCAACATTCCCCCAAAAAACACGAAGAGTAGAGTACTGGCCCCTAGCCCTGCCAGTGTAGCAGAAATGATGACGGATGATGACGGCAGCAGCAGCCGTTCTTCTCTGCGTGAGTAGCTTAATGTTGTCCGTGTGTAATTTACATTGAGTAGGCTAACCACGTTATTACATTAATGCATGTAAGGTGAACTAGCAAACATCATCATAGCTACATGCGGCTGTCTTCTTGTTTGATGGCAGATACTCCCTTCACTCTGGTCAAAAAGGCTAAAATGACCAAAGAAAAAGTGGAAAACAGCTAAACATGAGAGGTTTTTGGACAAAGTTTGTGCTTTTTCATTGGTTAAGCACTGCTTCCAGCCAAGAGTGATACCATATATGCCCCATAGCTGCAGAAAAGGCTAACATTGTTATCTTTTTACAAAAAAACAGCTGAACATGAGAGGTTTTTGGACCAATTTTGTGTTCTCCATTCTTTAAGCACCGGTTTGAGCACCGTTTAAGCACCGGCACCGTTTCAAAAGTACCGGTTTGGCACCGGTATCGGCTCAAACCTAAACGATACCCATCCCTAGTTATAATTATGTGAGACGTTAATGCTAAATAGGCTTCCATGAGTGACTCCTTTCCCTTGCATTATAAAATGTGAAGAGTTTATGCTAAGTAAGCTGCCATTAGCAGCTAATGCTAATACTGTTTTCCCTTTCTTTATACAACTTGAGCAGCTATTGCTAAGTAGGCCACTTTTCTCTGCTAAGGATTTGTGTGACCATGATGGAAACTCTGATAAGCTAATGCTGCTAAGCTAATGCTGTTCATGGGCCCTGTTAGAATCAATATTTCATTCTCATTCTGTTGTTTGAGAACAATAACAGAAAAATATGCACTTGAGAACAAATTTATTGTGAATTCAGCTGTGAATGTACAGTTTGTCATTATTTAAGCTTCCATTTCCAAATGTTAGCTGACACTTTATTAGGTACACTGGTATCTATATCAGGTACACCTGTGACCTAAATGTTCCTGCAAACAGACTCCTTGGAGACCCCCTACATAAATATCCATGTACTATCCAGCTAGACTAGTGTGTCTGTCCCTGAAAATATTCCTGCATGTGTGATTGTTCATGAGTCATCTGCAGGAAACAAACAGGAAGTGAGTGAAAGACACAGGAAATGTTTCCAGCTCTTCCTCTATCAGATTTTCTCTCCATACCTGAGAGTGTCCAGTCTCCAGCCTGGATCCTTCAGTCCAGCCGACAGCAGCTTCATTCCTGAGGGACCTGGATGATTGTAGCTCAGGTCCAGCTCTCTCAGATGGGAGGGGTTGGAGCTCAGAGCTGAGGCCAGAGAAGTACAGGCTTCCTCTGTGATCAGACAGCCTGACAGACTGCAGACACACAAAACAACAATCTATCTGTCAACAGATGTTTTCTCTTTGTCACAATAACATCTATCCATCCATTGTAACTTTATTTATAAGTGACAATACCCAACAGACAACAACAGTCATCTGAAGCTGTTTAACAGTGTAAGGTAACTGCCTCCACTGTGAGCAGCACTTGGTGATGGTGGGAAGAAGAACTCCCTTTGACACAAAGATCCTCCCAGTGAAAACAGGCTCCAGGAGGAGCATCTACCATGACTGGTTGCAGGGTGAGGGGAAAGAGAAGAGATGAGCTCAGAGAGAAAAGAACAAAACAGAGAGACAAAAGTTAAGGACATGCAGTAGTGACATATAAAAGCATCAGGAGTGAAAAGAGGGGAGAAGAAAGCAGAGCATCATGGGAAGTCCGCCAACAGCCTGAGTCTATAGCAGCATAACTAAGGGATGGTTCAGGGTCACCTGATCCAGCTCGAACTATAAGCTTTATCAAAAAGGAAAGTTTGAAGCTGATCTTCAAAGTAGAGAGGGTGTCTGTCTCCTGAACTCAAACTGGGAGCTGCTGCCACACCCAGTCCAACATAGCCAGGCTTTCTTTGCTGCTTTGACAAAACCTCAAATCCCAGTCAGAGATGATGAGCATCATCACAGTGATGATCATTTCTCTGTAACCCAGGCTTTCTGCTTCAGGATCTGTGCACGCTCACAGAACAAGGAGACCTTTAAACATCATTTCACTAAATGGATGGACTGGGCTCAGCCTACAGATGAACTGGTGCCAGAGATCATAAAGAACATCAAACAGTCAAATTCAACACTTTTAATGGAAATATGAGATTAATGCTGCAGACAATCATGAACCTGCTGAATTCATGAACATCAAGAATGCAGCGAGTGGTAAAATAAAGATTTGACCTCAGTGTGCTCAGTGTTCCTGTCTATTCCTAACATATTCCTAACATGATAGCTGCACTTTAGAGCTCTAAAACTGGAACTGACACATATTTAAACTCCACATGTTACTCAGTACATTCAGTTCTGACACTCGCCCACAGTCCAACAAAGGAAACATGGAGATCACATCAGTTTGTCACCAAAGTCTAATTATTAGGGCAACTTAACCTGTTATAATCTCGTTAACTCATTAACTGATTAACGTCAGCAATTATTTTAATCACAGTTTTTAAAATCATGATTATTGTGAAAGTGCTCACTGGCTCTGAATATAACAGCCATGGGTCACAGGAGGGATGTTGATCAGTGCTGGCTTGAAATGGGCGTCATTATGCATCTCAGCCAATGAGAGCATTGAGGGTGGGCCTAATACTACTGCAGCGCTCACATGACCCAGGACAGAAAGAAAGGGGCGGGGACAGAAACATGGAGACAGGTACAGATCTTTGACATGGACATTTTAAACTGTTCCAGGAGGCAGTGTTGATACAACTAAAGTTATCCGTTGTTGAAGAAGTCGGTCTGAGGAACGTTCTTAGGATCAACAAATGACGGCATGTATGAGCCTCAAGACGCACCATCACAAGAAGAACACATGAGCTGTAGAAAAAGGAGAGACTACGAAAGCCACGGTGTTACAACATGAACCAGCTGTTGGTCTCTCTGGAGACTACTGGGCGTGGCTGGGTAACCATGGTTACCTGGGAGTTACAGAAACGTGCAGAACATGTGATTCATGTTGCACAGCAGTGGGACATTTGAAATAAAGTCAGCACACTCAGTACAGATAGTGCATCAAATATGATGCTGCTGCCAGACGTCTGCCTTTGAACACGTCCCTGCATCGCGCACAACACCAAGGTTGCCATGGCAATCACAGCTGACAGGGACAAAGTGCACAGCTGGAAGCCTGCAGGTATATTTAACATGATGTATTTCTCAGTGTCCTGTCTGTGTGTGAGAGACAAACAGCCTCTGTATGTGTGTGTAAATACAGCATGAATATGTAGAGGACATGTTTGTGGATATACCGTATTTTCACGACCATAAGGCGCACTTAAAAGTCTTAGATTTTCTTCAAAAAGTACGGCGTGCCCTATAGCGCAGTGCGCCCTGTGTGTTGTAATGAGGACGTAGTAGAGAACGCCATGAGAACGCTAAAGGGTGAAGTGTGTGCGTTGACTTTATTGCACATACCTGTATAAAAGAACAGGTATGTGCTTTATGCAGGACACCGTTGTTTTAACAACCCTGAAAATGGCAAAGAGACACGCTTACGAAGCACAGTTTAAACTGAAGGCCATCAGCTACGCGGAGGAACATGGAAATCGAGCAGCGGCGAGAGAATTTAAGATTAACGAATCGATGGTTCGCAAGTGGAGGAAGCTGGAAAACAAGCTCCGACAGGTCAAGAAGACGCAGCTGAGTTTCCGCGGACATAAGGTGATCATCGAGCAAAGAACGAGCGGGAGAAGCGTTACGACGGTCACCATTCGGCTAAAAGCAGTTTCACTTTCACTTTTTATGAAACGGTGCCATTTTTTCATCCGGACCAGGACTACGGTAGCGCAGCAACTTCCAGCGGATTATAAGGGAAAGCTGGCCATCTTCCGCTCCTACTGCAGCAAACACATCGGCGACAAACACATCCAGCGATGGATGACCGATGGAGACCACAGTTTCACCAAGAGTGGAAGGCAGCGCCGGGCGAGTTACGCCACAATTGGCCAATGGATTGTAGATGCTTGGGCTAACATGGCTGCTGGCACTGTTGTTCGAGCTTTCGCAAAAGCCGGTGTTCTGACAAAACGTCCAGCTTGATGGGTAGGACGTTTTGTCAGAACACCGGCATCATTTCCGAGGAGCCGCACGGCACGGAAAGTGACTCTGACAGTGAAGACAGTGAACCTGGCATGTTTGATGGAGATTTAGCGCAGCTGTTAAATTCAGACACAGAGGATGAGGACTTCGATGGGTTTGATTGATGATAAAAATGTGAGTACCAAACTTTGTTTTGCTCCTGCTTTATTTTTAAATACGCACACTTGTATGCTTGTGTGTTGTTGATGATGACGATTACTGGTAATAAAAATGTGAGTACCGAACTCAGGTTTGCTCCCGCTTTATTTTTAAATACGCATACGGTACTTGTATGCGCCCTATGATCCAGTGCGCCTTATGTGTGTGTTAAATACAGTAAGGGCACACATAACTGAGACTGCGCCTTTTAGCACAGTGCGTCTTATGGTCGTGAAAATACGGTAAGTAAATGAAAGCTCTGCGTCATTTGAATCTTCTTGTTTCTGTTGCAGGTCTGTGACTGAACTTCTGGGAGGAGAAACGTTGGTTTCATGCTCTGTGATTCTGTGTTTTGTCATCTCTCTCAGGTGATGGACAGCTCAGATGATGACCCCGCCTACGTGGTCAAATTCAAGTCTACATTCAGAACAGACCTGGAGACACGCAAGCAAAATGCCAACATTGTATATGTGAAAACTGCTGCTGGAGCCAGATTCAAGGAGCTCAAGTGTTTACCCAGATCTTACTGAACTCACTGCAGGAACAGAGGGTTGTTGGAGGGAAACCTGTGGAAGCAACAACATCCGAGCCACCAGAGAAGAAGTTGGCCCTGTTGGTGCTTCATCAGAGTGTGAACAGGAGGAAGACTCAGCTGAGAACAGTGTGGTGGATACAGAGCAGAGCCCACCATCAGAGGCCTGTCCATTAGAGTGCTGCTCCAACATGCAGCACATGTACTTGGCCACAGCTGCAACATCTGTACCTGTGAAAGCTTCTTCTCTGTTGCTGCTCATATTGTGCAGAAGAAGAGAGTTTCTTTATCATCAGAAAATGTCAATGAGCTTGTGAGTCTTAGCAGCTGGCTCGGTGCAGAGGAGGAAGAACATGTCAGTCAGAGGAAGATAAATGCAGTTCATGTTGTCAACTCAACCTGGACTGTTGAAAGAGTTTTTCTTTGTCTGGTTTCTGACTGAGATTCTCCAAAGGAAATCCAGCACAAACACACACTTCACACACTCAAAGTCCTGCACAGTAAATGAGCTGATGAGCGTTTGTGCTGCTGCCTGATAACAGAACAATAGTTCTGCTGCTTCCTGTTCTGCAAACACACATTTATAAATGTTCACTTGCTGTTGATCAAAGGTATGTTGGTGGCTCTGGACGCTGAGGGAACTTTGTAAAATACTAGATCAAATGTTAACGTCCTGGCAGAGGCAAAGAACTTTGATTTGATATTTGATTAGATTCATGTTTCAGCTCAGACTGACAGAAATATTTGAACTGCTGCTGTGTTAAAGGGAACACTGCTGTTAGAAAGCACCTGATCTGTTTCTGCACACTGAATGTTGCACTTCTCATACTGCAGTACTATTAAAATAAGTACACAATGCACTACTTTTGAACTCATGATTGAATGTTGCTGTAACAAAGCCATTAATGTGATTCAAAGTGTTCATGGTTTCCCAGCACAACAAATGATTGCACAAGTGTGACTGATCCACTTTCTAATGTGTGTGTAGCCCACACTGTGTGTCACTGTGTCACAGGTGAGTCTGTGTGTCCAGGTTCTATGAGGACAACAGGATATAGTGACTGAGTCCAGCAGCTTAAAGTCTGACTCCATCCTCCATTTAAATAACTCACAGCAACAACTGAATAGCTTTGCCTTTGTGTAGCTGACACTTCATTTTAATGTCCTTCTATTCTGGTTCATCTGGTCTCAGTTTCTATAAGCACACAGGTTTCATCAGGACTCTATGACCTCAGTAATCTTTGCTGGGCCTTAATGCTCTGAACAAAGCTGCACATCACAAGACTAAATAGAAATGAATCAGTCTTTCATTCTCACTGCTGTTTGACTTCAGCTCTCAATGTCCCACCATAAGCCATGGAAAGAATTACTGTCCATCCAGGCTGCTGAACATGAAGCTGATGAAGGTGGAGTATTGTGAGGGCTGATGGAGATGATGATGAGGAATCCAGGAGCAGTGGGTGGATGGCAGCATCAGCATGAAAGATCAGTGTGAGAACACATCATCATCCACAAAGGAAACCAGTCTGAGTGTCTGACGCTCTTGTTAGAAAGATGCAGTCCCAGCAGTTAGCTTGTCTGCTAGTTAGCTGAGAGCTAACTCACTTGTACATTGAATACCAAACTGTGTAAACCAGGGGTGTCAAACATATGGCCCGTGGGCCAAATCCAGCCCTTGACATAATTTCATATGTCAAATATTGATGAATTTTCAGGCTTGCTGATAATCAATGTGAGCACGGCTGAGGTTTTATTCTGATGAGCAAACCATGTGGCCAAACACTTTAAGAGACAGACTGGGATCATACCATTATGTGAAAGAGGACGGAAATGTCCCATAGACAGCAAGGGTAGTGGTAGAGACCAGTACACAGAGAAATGGGAGCTGTACTGAAATGCAAGCGTGTCAGGAAAGAGTGAAAAGGCAAAATGAGCAGCATCTGGCTGCATTTCAGTGATATTGGAGAGCACAAAGCTGAGTGCAACATTTATACAGGAGATATACAGGAGACGCTGAGAGCAGAACTGATAAAATTAGGAGCTGGCTAAAGTGAGACCCATTTTTATTTCCACCCATTTTCCATTGTGGAGGACAAAAGGTTTCAAACTGGTCCAGGTCTTAAACCTCACGTGTTCTTCCTAATAGCAGTAAATGGATAGAAATAAGGCTTTCATGAAAACACTGAATAAAACTTGCTGCCTTTAAAAAGACTAAATGTACAGTTCAGTATTAACACTACATAAAATAAACTATATATAAAGTGTGTCTGAATTGCAGAGATGCAGAAATATGTGCATGTAGCACAGAGCCACGGCTCAGTGTCTGAATGAGTCTCACAGACCTGAATGTGCTGTTGAAGCCATTTATAATTATAACGTAATTCTTTACTCGTTTGATCTGCTCCTTACCACAAGCCACCAGACGTAGAAGGTTTTGGACTTTTAACTATATTTTCTGAAGTTTTACAACTTTTCTTACTGTTAAAAACCTTGTTATGGCCATTCATGCTGTACAAAGTAATTAGACATGTGTGGTATCTACAGAAATGTCAGAATCTCAGCTAAAAGTTCACAAAACCATCTCAACAACCACCAAACAGCTGAAACAGCAGGTGAACAGATCACACAAAAAAGATGTAAACACAAATCCCCCTGATCATCTGTTTTTTAAACATGAAGTGTAGTTTTGGACGTTCATTTACTGCTGGTTCAGTGAATTTTGGTTGGACAGTGATGAAACCTGCAGCCTCAGAATCTGTGAGAAGTCTGCTTTCAGCACGCAACAGCATTGTTGTGTTGTGTGCTGTGGATTCACCTCTGCAAACTCATCACTGTTTTACCATCATGTTTCTACTTAGACAACAACAAAGGAAGCAGTTCCCAGGAACTACTTCCTGTCTTGTTAACATAAGAGTACGTTGCCCTTCAAAACACCTCCACTTCTCCTCTTATTAGAGGACTGCCTTATTATTAATCTGCTAATTCTGTCAGTTGATGAAAGAAAAATGCTTGATCTCACCTGAGAGTTTCCAGTGTACAGTTTGGACTCTTCAGTCCTTCAGACAGAAGCTTCACGCCTGAATCCTTCAGGTTATTGTTACTCAGGTCCAGCTGTCTCAGATTAGAGGTCTGAGAGCTGAGACCTGAGGCCAGAGCTTCACAGCTTCTCTCTGACAGGTCACAGTGACTCAGTCTGAAAAATAACAGATAAACAATTACAAAAATAAAACACTTATGTTGAAGCGTAATGAGATACTATTATATTTAGCAATATTTAATCTTGTTTTGTCAGGAAACTGAGCACTGATGCAGAGCAACATGTGGAGAGAATCAGAGGAGAAGAAGTGAAGAGAGAACAGCAGTAAAACAACACTGAATTGTTCAGTGTTCTTTTGATATCAACAAAATGTGTCAAACTTCTTTATTTTGTATTTGTTTTAGTAGAATTGATGATTATCACTTAGATAACAACCACAGGCCAGGTCTAAATTGCACTTTGGTGACAGTTACACCCAGAAATATTTCAGAAACGTGGACAATTTGTGCTCCATTGTATTCAGTATTGAACAAACTGAGTACCGATGACCACTTAATATTTTTGATATTTTATTTGAGTTGTTCCACCTGATCTGTGTTAACTAGAATAAACATTTAAAAGCTAAAGCTATGATCACATATGTACTTACAGAGCTTTGTTGGAGGCTTTGACCACTGGCAGCAGCCTCAGAAGAGCCTTTTTAAAGGCTCATGTTCTCACTTAGATCACTTTATAGCTGTATATCTCAAATTTCTGTAAAGTTATTTATTTCATATTCTGTATAGTTTTTCATATTTATATCCTGTTCATAGCCTGTACATAGCTTTTACTCACTACAGCCTGTACATACTTAGTTATAGAATATTCACAACATACTTCATACCGTGTACATTATAACATACCATAATAGACCCATTTCTGTAATATACTTACATATCTATACTATTGCTAATATATATTGTAATATATCTATATCACTAAAGCACTTCTGGATGGATGCAAACTGCATTTCGTTGCCCTGTACCTGTGCATGTGCAATGACAATAAAGTTGAATTCTATTCTAATTCTATTCTATTTATTTCTACTTACATTTCATTCTGGGAAAAATGGGGATTACTTTGAAAACAGGAACTATTTTCCCCAAAAATCAGCCCTGGATTAGTAAATCACTCCAACGTGTTCTCAGGCAGAAGAAGCTGTCTTGTTATGAGGGAGAGAAGAAAAGCAGCTAAAATCAGGTGTAAAAGTAAAGCAGAGGATGAGCTGAATAAAGGACACTCAAGGCTGGCTTGGAAAGGAATGAAGTCCATGGTGGGGATGCAGAACAAGGAGCAAAGATGAATGTGATGCTGAATCAGCAGAAGACTTGGACTCATTGGATTCCAGCTTTTTTTTTTATTGACATTTTAGAATCACTATACAATACCATCAACTTCAGCTATCTTTCAGTACATATATATATTTTTTTTTTTTCTATATTTAAACAACTAAAATATCCATACAATAAGAATGAAAGAAGAAGAAGAAAAGAAAAAGAAGCAAAACAGGAAACAACATAAATAAAAAATACATAAGGAAAAAGAAAAAGGAAAGAAAAATAAATAAATAAATATAGGGAGTGTGTTTTTGTTTCCATTAATGTAACTAATTTTTCCTCTAGTCTTCTAGTAGTTAACAAAGTCAAAATCTAATGCAAAAGCAAAAACTAATTAGTCTGCCTTCCTCCATTACCACACATAAAGCTGTTAATCCTTTATATGTCCAATCTTTGAATCTGGTGTCCAATTTATTTGGAGCAAAATGTGTGTCATATGCACACCACTTAAGAACTGCTATATCCTCTTCTAGTTTATATTCTTTTATTACTGTTTCCCAAATTTTAAAAGTCAACTTGATCCATGGATTTTCAATAGTTTTTATTGAATTTTGCAAGCTTCTGTCTGCTATAATAGCTTATATGGGGATGGAGGTCAGACTCTCCTCAATAACTTTCCATTGAGCGTCATATGAAGGATTACATCAGCATATCATAGGCCTTAATTGTGCTGCCCAATAATATTCCCTAAGAGAAGGTAAGCCCCACCCCCTTTTCCTTTGTTAAGTTGTAGGGTTTTAAATCTAATTCGGGGCCTTTTTCCTTGCCATATGTATCTTGACAAAATTTTATCCCATTCATTAAACTGTTTCTGGTTAATTTCTATTGGTAATGTTTGAAATAAATATAATAATTTAGGAAGAATATTAATTTTAATTGAGTCTATTCTCGAATATAAACTTAAATATGGAATTAGATTCCATCTCGCTATATGTTCCTTAATTTTTTTTTGTATTGGTAAATAATTTTGTTCTAATAGTTCTGTAAGACCCTTAGGTATTATGACTCCTAGATATTTAAAGTACTCTGTTTGCCATGCTAATTGATACTTATTTTTAATTTCTTCTGATGGAATATAATTGTACTTAAGCAATTGTGTTTTACTCATATTAACCCTATATCCAGATAGTCGACCAAAGTATTCAAATGATTGCATTAATTTAGGTAAAGAGTTTGATGGGTGACCCAAAAATATTAAAATATCATCTGCATAGCAGGCTAATTTATGCTCCTTTTCATGGATATTAATACCTTCTACTTCTTTATTTTGTCTTATATATTGAGCCAATGGTTCCAGATATAACGCAAATAATAATGGTGAGCACGCACAGCCCTGCCTTGTTCCTCTTTGCTGCTTAATACTATTTGATAGGTAGCCATTAATTTTAATCCTTGCCGTAGGGTTATCATAAAGTGCCTGTATTGTCTTAATTATATTTTCGTGAAAGCCAAATGTATGCAAGACTCGGTAAAGAAAATTCCAATTAACTGAATCGAATGATTTTTCTGCATCGATACTGATTACCATTGCTTCTATTTTATTCTTTTGAATATGATTAATAATTTGTAATGTCCGTCGTACATTATCTTGTATTTGGCGCTCTCGAATAAAACCTGTTTGATCATTATGAATTAGATTAGGTAAGAACTTTTCTAATCGTCGAGCCATGATAGATGTAAACAGCTTGTAATCTGTATTAAGAACACATATTGGTCTATATGACGCACATTCTAATTTATCCTTGTTTTCTTTTGGGATGGCAGAGATAATTGCTTCTTTCCAGCTGGAAGGTACTTGAGCCTTCTTTAGGATCCAATTCATTGTTAGAAGCATCACTGGTATTAATTCTTCTTTTAGCTCCTTGTACCATTCTGCCGTATATCCATCTGATCCTGGAGATTTATTTATTTTAACTTTACTTATTGCTATTCTTAGTTCCTTTTCTGTTATATCTTCAATCAAAGTTTTATTCTGTTCTTCATTCAGTACTGGTAAATCAAGAGAATCTAAAAAACTGTTAATTTCAACTATACTACTCTCTGTGTTATTAGCATACAGAGTCTTATAAAATGTTTCAAATGCACTCTGAACTTCTATTGGTTTATTTTTTATTAGTTTTGTCACTGGATGTTTAATTTTGTGAACTGTATTATCTGCTATTTTCTTTTTTAGTTTCCAGGCTAATACATTCTTTGCTTTTGATCCTCCCTCATAATACCTTTGTTTAAGAAACATTAATTTTTTTTAAATTTCATATGTGGTCAAATCATTTATTTCATTTCTTGTTTTCCTAATTTCCTCCAATATATCCTGAGATGTTTTTCTTTCATGCCTTTTCTCTAATTCTTATTTTGTAGCTCTTCTAATTTCTTATTTCTCATCTTTTTCTTATAAGAGGATATTGCTATAATTTTCCCTCTCAGGACAGCTTTTAAGGCATCCCACAGTATAGGACGAGACACCTCACCATTGTCATTAGTTTCCATATAGAAGTGAATCTCTTTCTTAATTTGTCCTTTAAAGTGAGGATCATTCAGTAAGCTTGAATTTAATTTCCAATTATTGAGTTTTGGTTGCACGTTTAAATCAACAGACAGGTATACTGGTGCATGATCGCTTAACTCTATTGTTCCAATTGCACAAGTGCTTATTTTATCTTTATTTTTCCCAAAAGTTATGAAATAATCTATTTGTTCTGTCCTCACTAAGCGTTGTCCTCGTGAACGTAGACTCAGCTATACAGACAGCTAAACACTCTCCTAATCAAAATCCAGGGAACAGGCCAATGTGTTGAGTTGGATGATTTAATAAGGAAAAAGTGTGAAACTGTTGACAAAACCAGAAATAAACCAATAAAAATGTTGCATCAACATACAGTATAACAAACACATATTCAAAAATATGAACGCAATATTTATCTGCTTAGTGAGTGCCCGAATAAAACATCAAATGAAATCACACTCATGATCAAAACGTTAAAGAAACCACATGGCAAGTGAGCTAGCTTAACCTTACTAGCTTAGGTTATATACATATTCAAATTAAATTCTAACTACAAACTATATCACGCCTTCACAACAAATAATAATGCACACAAGTTGTCTCAGTGATAACAAACAATATTACTCACAGATGATGCCGTTTATCAACTTGTGAAGGCATGGATGGCAACAGATTAACGGAGGTGAAACTGCCTCTGGCTAGATCTTACAGAGTAAAAAAAATACACAAAAACAACCACAAGAGGGCAAACTGCTGCAGAACAGAAAATGCCTAATGCCAGCACACTATTCTTGTGTATAACGAGTGCGGTGAGGAAAAATAAGTATAATCCCTTTGGTAGGGATGCAAGTCTCTCCATATATCAATTAGTCCCACCTCCTTCATCAATGTATTTATATTCTTAATTAATGTTTTAGTATTCTGTGCTTTTCTATTGGAAATATCTAGCTTTGGTTGTAGATGTATATTTAAATCTCCTCCGCAAATTAGGAAACCTACTGTCTCTGTTACCATCACATCTATAATTTTCTTAAAGAAATAAATATCGCTTCCAGGGGGTGCATATATATTTAACAACGTGACTGGGTTCCCCTCAATGTTTCCCCTTACCAAAATATAACGTCCCTCTTTATCACTTATCTCAGATATTTTTTCAAAGAGTAATTTGCTTGATAACAGGATAGCCACTCCTCTCCTTCGTCCAGTTTTATAGGAAGAGGAGAAACTGTTGTATAACCCATTCTTTTCAGTTTTTCATGCTCCTTACAGTCTAGATGGGTTTCCTGTAGATACACTATTTGTACTTGTTCTTTCTTCATTTTAGTTAAAATTGTATTACGTTTAATTGGATTCGACAGGCCATTTACATTATATGATATGATTTTTACCTTATCTTTAAGCATACCCTTACTATTTGAATATTATTAATGTAACAACGACATGTACCATCAGACCACTCCCTAAACATACATAAGCAAACATTAATATTAACATTAAAGCTGTATAAAACAACAGCTACAGAAATAAGCTTTATTTGGTCAAAGAAAAAAAAAAAAAAGACTTCCAACTGTGGGGTCCCCGATATGACCCTAAGTAAGCCCCGATAAAAGAGGGGGCTTCGAGGGGGGCCTCTCTCACCTCTATGTGAGACAGGGCCTTCCTTAGCCAGCAGGCCAATGTCCATTCTACTAATAGCATAGGTAGCACGTCCGCCTATTTTCAATTTCTGCATTGCCACTTCAGTATATTATTTCGAGATAAGAAGTCTTTACCAGTGTATATGGCTATAGCTTGATTCCAGCTTTGATATCATTGATTTCAATGAAGAGCTTTGTGATTGTAGCAAAGGGCTGGTAGCTCTGAGAGTCCCACTGATGAGGCGTTTGTGAAGGTTCGCAGTTATCTAAAGAGCTTAGAAAAAAAGGCATCTGGACTTCTTTAAGTTTTTTGAAGACGTTTCGCCTTTCACCTCTCATCCAAGAAGCTTCTTTATTTCTAGGGTCAAATGGTGGAGAGCCCCAGATTAGCCTGTGTACAAACAGACTTCAGCCATATGAGAGTGAGTGTGAGTGAATGAGAGCACACACAGGACACTCTGATCTCTGAATGTGTGTGACACAGTGAAAAAGAGGATTGTACTGGATATACTGTGACTGACAAACAGAGTTTAAAGAGAAAGGTGTTTGGATTAAAATGGATTATGCTAAAGTGAACGTGCTAATGAAATCTGAACTGACTGAAATGTGAAGTGAAGATAATTCAGATGTAAAAGAGAGAAACTGATAATAAGGTGGGGTTGAAGATCAGTGAAGGGCATGTAAACACCTGATTGGTTGAGTAGATATCAGATCGACAGTTTCACAGTTTTCCCTGTGGATTATAACTTTAAGAAGATGTAACATTCATCAAGGAATCCTGCTCTCCGGATTATTTCCATGAACACTGATCTGGATCACATCTACAGTGCTGGAAGTGCCCGTCTCACCACCAACCTCTCTGTGCACATTCACTTTTCAACCCTTTGTGAGACACTAAAGGTGTAAATCTGAGTATTTATCTATGTTAGTGCGAACACCTCTAATAGGTTGGTTTAGTCTTTCCAAGTCATATCTTCCCTTAGATCTGCGGTCCAGGCTCCTAAAATCATCCTAGTTTAACAAGCACTACAATCTAGAGGAGAGCTGCACTAACAGGTGTGACTGATGAGATCTGACCTGCAAGGATACTCATGTTTATGTGTATCAGGACAAGCAGGGAAGACCAGGGGCCTGTGCTTCGTACCGCGCTAAGTGAGTTAGCTGGATTAGATTGTTGACGATTTCGCGTGATCTTGGATCGTTCGGTTCCCCGAAGCTCATCCGGGACTTGCTGTCATAGCAACAGAGCCGTAAGCGTAAACCTGCTCGGGAGCAGGTTTACTTTATGTAAACAGGATTAGATCGCGGCCACGCAGTTATGTCCGCTCCATTTATACGAAAGCAACAGCGATATTCCACCACTGTTTCACCATAAATAAATAACATCAATGTAACTAAAGATAATGCAGCACTTGATCCTTGTATTGATGTCACACAGATACACACAGGTCATTTCCTAAAAAAGGGAAATGTACTATTAACATTCTATTACATGTATGTGATTATTACAGATGTAATTCATATTTCAGAGTAGTAATTGTAAATTACTTCGTGTAATCAAGATGAGAGACCACGGCTATAAAAGCGAAGGTGGATTTGGGAAGCCTGTCGCAGCCATGTCCTGTCCGTATACGCGAGCCACCCATTGCGGAAGGTGCAAGATTGATAAGGAGAGTCCTCAGAATTCAGCGTATATTGCGGGATAGACAGGATCCTTTAGCTCAGCGCGACAGTGTGCTCATTGAGAGATATCGATCTTCCCGTGAGGGTATTATTTACTTAACCAACTTGTTGACGAGGGGGTGCAGGACCACCACCTGTCTTTTTTTGCTCTGCCCTTTTCTTGGTTGCTGTTATGAACAAACTAACAGAGTGTTACAGGGTCCCTTGCCAAGAGACGAAAAGCAATATAAGTGATAAATATTACCATTCTGTAGAATACTCCTGTATTTCACTTTTACTTGTTCCCATGTTCGTGTGGGTCCTGTTGTGGCTCTAATGTGAAAGGGGATATAATATAACATATTATAATATAATATAATGCCATATAATATTGGACAATATAGTGTCATATGATAGATCTACCCTACCGCCTACTGGTGTTGGCCAGAGGGGCCGATGGCGCGATATGGCAGCCTGGCTTCTGTCAGTCTGTCCCAGGGCAGCTGTGGCTACAACCGTAGCTGCTTCCACCAGTGTGTGAATGTGGGAGTGAATGAATAATGGTATCGTAAAGCGCTTTGGGTGCCTTGGAAAGCGCTATATAAACCCAATCCATTATTATTATTATTATTATTAAATTACCTACGAGTTTGATTTGTCAGCAACTTTCTGCCAGCCCTCTCTCCTTGCTTTTGCAGCTTTTGCAGCCTTTGCAGTGTTCCCTTGCGTTTTAATTAAACTCTGAAACTCCTGAAATCCCTCACTCATGAGTTCTTGCTCTGCTGCCGGAAAATACCGAGCGCGCTCCTTTGACATTTTCGCCGACCAATCAGCGGGTTGCCGATCAATGTTTCTACTATCGATGCGTAGCCCCTTTTACGACACCCAGTGATGTCACATTACTGCGTCCAGCTGTACTAATCATCAACGGCAGGTGTGTTCGGAGAACCGGATTAGCGAGCTCACGGTTAGCACGATGGTTTGGTCTTGGATGTGTCATTTGATCTTGGATGTAGTGAGCGACGTACGAAGAACGGGCTCCTGGACATCAACTCTGTCAGGCTGCCTGAGTCCTCTCACCCACATCAGCTCAGAACTCTGCATTATCTACTGAGTCAGACTCAGAGGATCAGGGATCAGAAGTTCTACAAAGAGTAGAACCAGACTTCCTGTATAGAGGTGTGTGGGCCTACTGATCCACAGTGTCAGCACAACTTTCACATCATATTCATCTCAGCACAACTAAAACATGTGACTGACCTCAGAGTTTCAAATCGACATCGTGGATTCTCCAGAAAAACACACAGCTGCTTCACTCCTGAATCCTGCAGGTTGTTGTAGGTTCCACTCAGGTCCAGCACTCTGGGATACGAGGGGTTGGACTTCAGCGCTGCTGCCAGATAATCACAGCTGATCTCTGACAAATCACAGTCCTTCAATCTGAATAAAAAATGAAAGATGTAAGTTTATTAGACAAAGTGTGAGCTTGAAATCATTCAATGTTTCATCATCTGTTCAGAGCTGAAGAAGGTTCAGAATGTAGAAGTTTAGAAAATGGAAACTCCAAACAGCTGAAGCCAACAGGAAGCAGCTTCAAACAAACAAGAGAAAAAAATGAATTTTTCACATTGAAGTCGTACATTTATCATAAAGTTGTCAAGTTTTGCCGTGTGAAATAAAAAAAACTGAACAGGAATCCTCAGAGTTGAACCCTCTGCACAGAGGTTCAGGTTCCTCTTCAGGTCCCAAAGTGCAGAACAACAAGGTTTCAAACAGCTTCGTTCCAGCAGCATCAGCCACAGAAATGCAGAGGTAATTCTTTGGATCTCTTGGTTGTGTTGTATGATGCTGTGTTTGCATATCTGGTGTCTGTGTTGCTTTGTGAGGACGGATCATTTACTGCAGCTCCAGATAAACAGAGCTGGACCTGAACCTGGTAGCTTCACTTAGAAGACACTTGTGACGGGAACGTCAGGTCAAAAACGTGCCCCTCCGACAGCCAAGCCCATCTGTTCTCTGATTGGATAGTTACATTTGTGATTGACATGACATTGACCAATCAGATGAAAGGAAGAAAAATAGGGTCAAAATTCGTACTTGTAACTTGCAGGGGTTTTTTTTTGGCTAAGTCCACACACAAATCTTTTTTTACACACACACAAATCTTTTTTTACACACACACAAATCTTTTTTTACACACACACAAATTCTTTTTTCACGCACACACAAATTCTTTTTACACATACAAATCCTGATTTACAAGTACAAAATATTTATGACCACATTTTGAGCCCATACAAATGTTCTGCAGACGAGTCCATGCGCTCACAACAAAGCTCAGTGTGGACGATGCTGTGCACACTCCAATACTGATTGGTTAGAAAGTGGGCGGGAACAGGGAAGAGAGCGACAGCAGTGTTCAGCACAAACACGAAGGACCAAAGAAGAAGAACATGACAAGCTCAGATGGAGGCTGCAGTGGACACTTTTCATTGTTTTAACATTCGCTTTCACTTCAGCTTCACCAACAACAGCACAAGCAGAGCAGCCCACTGACTGCGTGGCCGTGACGGCGCCCCCTGGTGACTGTAAACCACTACAACATGTAGACGGCCGTCTGCTGCTCATTTCTTTGCCACCATCACAGGAGCTCTTTATCATGTTCTACACTCTCATTGGTTCTTTGTGTGCTTGTTTTTTAGAACAGTAGTCATTGTGATTGTTCAAAGAAGACAGTCAGCTGTGACTAAATGTAGCTCCTACAGCAGTGATTGGAATAACTACTGAAGCTAATCCAGTATCAAAGCTCAGGAATCAGCAGCTCCCACCTCGTTTTCTTTGAACAACTATTTTTAGCTGCTGTGTTTTTGTGTTTCTGCGGACCTCAGACATCCTGCTGCTCTGGAGAACTGAAGCTCTAAAGGCTTCAGCCTTTATCTCCAAGAAACAAAGCTGATCATGGAGACCCAGCAGGTCAGCTGATCTGTGGACAGCACCAGCATCTTTAAGTAAGTCTGAGAGGTGAGCAGTCTTTGGAAGCCTTTACTGTCTGATAGTCTCAGAGCAGGATTTGGATCATTATTTGGATTTTCTTCTATTATTATGTTTAGTTTCTGCTTCACAGATATTCTCTGAGATGTTCTCTGAAATGTTTCCCACTGTTGGACAAACTTTCACAGTTTCTTCATAAAGGAGATCTCCTGTGCAGTCCATCTGTGATAATATGTTAAACACTGAATTATGATTCATATCTGAATGTACTGACTGTTAATTATTGATGAGAACATAATCAGTAAATATAAATATGTTTGAGTTTGGCTTTGATCAATCAGAATAAAAGTAATAAAATAATGATTTTAGAGACAGGCCTAACTCAGGCCAGCTGACAGCCTGTGTACAAACAGACTTCAGCCATATGAGAGTGAGTGTGAGTGAATGAGAGCACACACAGGACACTCTGATCTCTGAATGTGTGTGACGCAGTGAAAAAGAGGATTGTACTGGATATACTGTGACTGACAAACAGAGTTTAAAGACAAAGGTGTTTGGATTAAAATGGATTATGCTAAAGTGAACGTGCTAATGAAATCTGAACTGACTGAAATGTGAAGTGAAGATAATTCAGATGTAAAAGAGAGAGAAACTGATAATAAGGTGGGGCTGGAGATCAGTGAAGGGCATGTAAACACCTGATTGGTTGAGTAGATATCAGATCGACAGTTTCACAGTTTTCCCTGTGGATTATAACTTTAAGAAGATGTGACATTCATCAAGGAATCCTGCTCTCCGGATTATTTCCATGAACACTGAGCTGGAACACATCTACAGTGCTGGAAGTGCCCGTCTCACCACCAACCTCTCTGTGCACATTCACTTTTCAACCCTTTGTGAGACACTAAAGGTGTAAATCTGAGTATTTATCTATGTTAGTGCGAACACCTCTAATAGGTTGGTTTAGTCTTTCCAAGTCATATCTTCCCTTAGATCTGCGGTCCAGGCTCCTAAAATCATCCTAGTTTAACAAACACTACAATCCAGAGGAGAACTGCACTAACAGGTGTGACTGATGAGATCTGACCTGCAAGGATACTCATGTTTATGTATATCAGGACAAGCAGGGAAGACCTGGACATCAACTCTGTCAGGCTGCCTGAGTCCTCTCACCCACATCAGCTCAGAACTCTGCATTATCTACTGAGTCAGACTCAGAGGATCAGGGATCAGAAGTTCTACAAAGCGTAGAACCAGACTTCCTGTATAGAGGTGTGTGGGCCTACTGATCCACAGTGTCAGCACAACTTTCACATCATATTCATCTCAGCAAAACTAAACCATGTGACTGACCTCAGAGTTTCAAATCGACATCGTGGATTCTCCAGAAGAACACACAGCTGCTTCACTCCTGAATCCTGCAGGTTGTTGTAGGTTCCACTCAGGTCCAGCACTCTGGGATACGAGGGGTTGGACTTCAGCGCTGCTGCCAGATAATCACAGCTGATCTCTGACAAATCACAGTCCTTCAATCTGAATAAAAAATGAAAGATGTAAGTTTATTAGACAAAGTGTGAGCTTGAAATCATTCAATGTTTCATCATCTGTTCAGAGCTGAAGAAGGTTCAGAATGTAGAAGTTTAGAAAATGGAAACTCCAAACAGCTGAAGCCAACAGGAAGCAGCTTCAAACAAACAAGAGAAAAAAATGAATTTTTCACATTGAAGTCGTACATTTATCATAAAGTTGTCAAGTTTTGCCGTGTGAAATAAAAAAAACTGAACAGGAATCCTCAGAGTTGAACCCTCTGCACAGAGGTTCAGGTTCCTCTTCAGGTCCCAAAGTGCAGAACAACAAGGTTTCAAACAGCTTCGTTCCAGCAGCATCAGCCACAGAAATGCAGAGGTAATTCTTTGGATCTCTTGGTTGTGTTGTATGATGCTGTGTTTGCATATCTGGTGTCTGTGTTGCTTTGTGAGGACGGATCATTTACTGCAGCTCCAGATAAACAGAGCTGGACCTGAACCTGGTAGCTTCACTTAGAAGACACTTGTGACGGGAACGTCAGGTCAAAAACGTGCCCCTCCGACAGCCAAGCCCATCTGTTCTCTGATTGGATAGTTACATTTGTGATTGACATGACATTGACCAATCAGATGAAAGGAAGAAAAATAGGGTCAAAATTCGTACTTGTAACTTGCAGGGGTTTTTTTTTGGCTAAGTCCACACACAAATCTTTTTTTACACACACACAAATCTTTTTTTACACACACACAAATCTTTTTTTACACACACACAAATTCTTTTTTCACGCACACACAAATTCTTTTTACACATACAAATCCTGATTTACAAGTACAAAATATTTATGACCACATTTTGAGCCCATACAAATGTTCTGCAGACGAGTCCATGCGCTCACAACAAAGCTCAGTGTGGACGATGCTGTGCACACTCCAATACTGATTGGTTAGAAAGTGGGCGGGAACAGGGAAGAGAGCGACAGCAGTGTTCAGCACAAACACGAAGGACCAAAGAAGAAGAACATGACAAGCTCAGATGGAGGCTGCAGTGGACACTTTTCATTGTTTTAACATTCGCTTTCACTTCAGCTTCACCAACAACAGCACAAGCAGAGCAGCCCACTGACTGCGTGGCCGTGACGGCGCCCCCTGGTGACTGTAAACCACTACAACATGTAGACGGCCGTCTGCTGCTCATTTCTTTGCCACCATCACAGGAGCTCTTTATCATGTTCTACACTCTCATTGGTTCTTTGTGTGCTTGTTTTTTAGAACAGTAGTCATTGTGATTGTTCAAAGAAGACAGTCAGCTGTGACTAAATGTAGCTCCTACAGCAGTGATTGGAATAACTACTGAAGCTAATCCAGTATCAAAGCTCAGGAATCAGCAGCTCCCACCTCGTTTTCTTTGAACAACTATTTTTAGCTGCTGTGTTTTTGTGTTTCTGCGGACCTCAGACATCCTGCTGCTCTGGAGAACTGAAGCTCTAAAGGCTTCAGCCTTTATCTCCAAGAAACAAAGCTGATCATGGAGACCCAGCAGGTCAGCTGATCTGTGGACAGCACCAGCATCTTTAAGTAAGTCTGAGAGGTGAGCAGTCTTTGGAAGCCTTTACTGTCTGATAGTCTCAGAGCAGGATTTGGATCATTATTTGGATTTTCTTCTATTATTATGTTTAGTTTCTGCTTCACAGATATTCTCTGAGATGTTCTCTGAAATGTTTCCCACTGTTGGACAAACTTTCACAGTTTCTTCATAAAGGAGATCTCCTGTGCAGTCCATCTGTGATAATATGTTAAACACTGAATTATGATTCATATCTGAATGTACTGACTGTTAATTATTGATGAGAACATAATCAGTAAATATAAATATGTTTGAGTTTGGCTTTGATCAATCAGAATAAAAGTAATAAAATAATGATTTTAGAGACAGGCCTAACTCAGGCCAGCTGACAGCCTGTGTACAAACAGACTTCAGCCATATGAGAGTGAGTGTGAGTGAATGAGAGCACACACAGGACACTCTGATCTCTGAATGTGTGTGACGCAGTGAAAAAGAGGATTGTACTGGATATACTGTGACTGACAAACAGAGTTTAAAGACAAAGGTGTTTGGATTAAAATGGATTATGCTAAAGTGAACGTGCTAATGAAATCTGAACTGACTGAAATGTGAAGTGAAGATAATTCAGATGTAAAAGAGAGAGAAACTGATAATAAGGTGGGGCTGGAGATCAGTGAAGGGCATGTAAACACCTGATTGGTTGAGTAGATATCAGATCGACAGTTTCACAGTTTTCCCTGTGGATTATAACTTTAAGAAGATGTGACATTCATCAAGGAATCCTGCTCTCCGGATTATTTCCATGAACACTGAGCTGGAACACATCTACAGTGCTGGAAGTGCCCGTCTCACCACCAACCTCTCTGTGCACATTCACTTTTCAACCCTTTGTGAGACACTAAAGGTGTAAATCTGAGTATTTATCTATGTTAGTGCGAACACCTCTAATAGGTTGGTTTAGTCTTTCCAAGTCATATCTTCCCTTAGATCTGCGGTCCAGGCTCCTAAAATCATCCTAGTTTAACAAACACTACAATCCAGAGGAGAACTGCACTAACAGGTGTGACTGATGAGATCTGACCTGCAAGGATACTCATGTTTATGTATATCAGGACAAGCAGGGAAGACCTGGACATCAACTCTGTCAGGCTGCCTGAGTCCTCTCACCCACATCAGCTCAGAACTCTGCATTATCTACTGAGTCAGACTCAGAGGATCAGGGATCAGAAGTTCTACAAAGCGTAGAACCAGACTTCCTGTATAGAGGTGTGTGGGCCTACTGATCCACAGTGTCAGCACAACTTTCACATCATATTCATCTCAGCAAAACTAAACCATGTGACTGACCTCAGAGTTTCAAATCGACATCGTGGATTCTCCAGAAGAACACACAGCTGCTTCACTCCTGAATCCTGCAGGTTGTTGTAGGTTCCACTCAGGTCCAGCACTCTGGGATACGAGGGGTTGGACTTCAGCGCTGCTGCCAGATAATCACAGCTGATCTCTGACAAATCACAGTCCTTCAATCTGAATAAAAAATGAAAGATGTAAGTTTATTAGACAAAGTGTGAGCTTGAAATCATTCAATGTTTCATCATCTGTTCAGAGCTGAAGAAGGTTCAGAATGTAGAAGTTTAGAAAATGGAAACTCCAAACAGCTGAAGCCAACAGGAAGCAGCTTCAAACAAACAAGAGAAAAAAATGAATTTTTCACATTGAAGTCGTACATTTATCATAAAGTTGTCAAGTTTTGCCGTGTGAAATAAAAAAAACTGAACAGGAATCCTCAGAGTTGAACCCTCTGCACAGAGGTTCAGGTTCCTCTTCAGGTCCCAAAGTGCAGAACAACAAGGTTTCAAACAGCTTCGTTCCAGCAGCATCAGCCACAGAAATGCAGAGGTAATTCTTTGGATCTCTTGGTTGTGTTGTATGATGCTGTGTTTGCATATCTGGTGTCTGTGTTGCTTTGTGAGGACGGATCATTTACTGCAGCTCCAGATAAACAGAGCTGGACCTGAACCTGGTAGCTTCACTTAGAAGACACTTGTGACGGGAACGTCAGGTCAAAAACGTGCCCCTCCGACAGCCAAGCCCATCTGTTCTCTGATTGGATAGTTACATTTGTGATTGACATGACATTGACCAATCAGATGAAAGGAAGAAAAATAGGGTCAAAATTCGTACTTGTAACTTGCAGGGGTTTTTTTTTGGCTAAGTCCACACACAAATCTTTTTTTACACACACACAAATCTTTTTTTACACACACACAAATCTTTTTTTACACACACACAAATTCTTTTTTCACGCACACACAAATTCTTTTTACACATACAAATCCTGATTTACAAGTACAAAATATTTATGACCACATTTTGAGCCCATACAAATGTTCTGCAGACGAGTCCATGCGCTCACAACAAAGCTCAGTGTGGACGATGCTGTGCACACTCCAATACTGATTGGTTAGAAAGTGGGCGGGAACAGGGAAGAGAGCGACAGCAGTGTTCAGCACAAACACGAAGGACCAAAGAAGAAGAACATGACAAGCTCAGATGGAGGCTGCAGTGGACACTTTTCATTGTTTTAACATTCGCTTTCACTTCAGCTTCACCAACAACAGCACAAGCAGAGCAGCCCACTGACTGCGTGGCCGTGACGGCGCCCCCTGGTGACTGTAAACCACTACAACATGTAGACGGCCGTCTGCTGCTCATTTCTTTGCCACCATCACAGGAGCTCTTTATCATGTTCTACACTCTCATTGGTTCTTTGTGTGCTTGTTTTTTAGAACAGTAGTCATTGTGATTGTTCAAAGAAGACAGTCAGCTGTGACTAAATGTAGCTCCTACAGCAGTGATTGGAATAACTACTGAAGCTAATCCAGTATCAAAGCTCAGGAATCAGCAGCTCCCACCTCGTTTTCTTTGAACAACTATTTTTAGCTGCTGTGTTTTTGTGTTTCTGCGGACCTCAGACATCCTGCTGCTCTGGAGAACTGAAGCTCTAAAGGCTTCAGCCTTTATCTCCAAGAAACAAAGCTGATCATGGAGACCCAGCAGGTCAGCTGATCTGTGGACAGCACCAGCATCTTTAAGTAAGTCTGAGAGGTGAGCAGTCTTTGGAAGCCTTTACTGTCTGATAGTCTCAGAGCAGGATTTGGATCATTATTTGGATTTTCTTCTATTATTATGTTTAGTTTCTGCTTCACAGATATTCTCTGAGATGTTCTCTGAAATGTTTCCCACTGTTGGACAAACTTTCACAGTTTCTTCATAAAGGAGATCTCCTGTGCAGTCCATCTGTGATAATATGTTAAACACTGAATTATGATTCATATCTGAATGTACTGACTGTTAATTATTGATGAGAACATAATCAGTAAATATAAATATGTTTGAGTTTGGCTTTGATCAATCAGAATAAAAGTAATAAAATAATGATTTTAGAGACAGGCCTAACTCAGGCCAGCTGACAGCCTGTGTACAAACAGACTTCAGCCATATGAGAGTGAGTGTGAGTGAATGAGAGCACACACAGGACACTCTGATCTCTGAATGTGTGTGACGCAGTGAAAAAGAGGATTGTACTGGATATACTGTGACTGACAAACAGAGTTTAAAGACAAAGGTGTTTGGATTAAAATGGATTATGCTAAAGTGAACGTGCTAATGAAATCTGAACTGACTGAAATGTGAAGTGAAGATAATTCAGATGTAAAAGAGAGAGAAACTGATAATAAGGTGGGGCTGGAGATCAGTGAAGGGCATGTAAACACCTGATTGGTTGAGTAGATATCAGATCGACAGTTTCACAGTTTTCCCTGTGGATTATAACTTTAAGAAGATGTGACATTCATCAAGGAATCCTGCTCTCCGGATTATTTCCATGAACACTGAGCTGGAACACATCTACAGTGCTGGAAGTGCCCGTCTCACCACCAACCTCTCTGTGCACATTCACTTTTCAACCCTTTGTGAGACACTAAAGGTGTAAATCTGAGTATTTATCTATGTTAGTGCGAACACCTCTAATAGGTTGGTTTAGTCTTTCCAAGTCATATCTTCCCTTAGATCTGCGGTCCAGGCTCCTAAAATCATCCTAGTTTAACAAACACTACAATCCAGAGGAGAACTGCACTAACAGGTGTGACTGATGAGATCTGACCTGCAAGGATACTCATGTTTATGTATATCAGGACAAGCAGGGAAGACCTGGACATCAACTCTGTCAGGCTGCCTGAGTCCTCTCACCCACATCAGCTCAGAACTCTGCATTATCTACTGAGTCAGACTCAGAGGATCAGGGATCAGAAGTTCTACAAAGCGTAGAACCAGACTTCCTGTATAGAGGTGTGTGGGCCTACTGATCCACAGTGTCAGCACAACTTTCACATCATATTCATCTCAGCAAAACTAAACCATGTGACTGACCTCAGAGTTTCAAATCGACATCGTGGATTCTCCAGAAGAACACACAGCTGCTTCACTCCTGAATCCTGCAGGTTGTTGTAGGTTCCACTCAGGTCCAGCACTCTGGGATACGAGGGGTTGGACTTCAGCGCTGCTGCCAGATAATCACAGCTGATCTCTGACAAATCACAGTCCTTCAATCTGAATAAAAAATGAAAGATGTAAGTTTATTAGACAAAGTGTGAGCTTGAAATCATTCAATGTTTCATCATCTGTTCAGAGCTGAAGAAGGTTCAGAATGTAGAAGTTTAGAAAATGGAAACTCCAAACAGCTGAAGCCAACAGGAAGCAGCTTCAAACAAACAAGAGAAAAAAATGAATTTTTCACATTGAAGTCGTACATTTATCATAAAGTTGTCAAGTTTTGCCGTGTGAAATAAAAAAAAACTGAACAGGAATCCTCAGAGTTGAACCCTCTGCACAGAGGTTCAGGTTCCTCTTCAGGTCCCAAAGTGCAGAACAACAAGGTTTCAAACAGCTTCGTTCCAGCAGCATCAGCCACAGAAATGCAGAGGTAATTCTTTGGATCTCTTGGTTGTGTTGTATGATGCTGTGTTTGCATATCTGGTGTCTGTGTTGCTTTGTGAGGACGGATCATTTACTGCAGCTCCAGATAAACAGAGCTGGACCTGAACCTGGTAGCTTCACTTAGAAGACACTTGTGACGGGAACGTCAGGTCAAAAACGTGCCCCTCCGACAGCCAAGCCCATCTGTTCTCTGATTGGATAGTTACATTTGTGATTGACATGACATTGACCAATCAGATGAAAGGAAGAAAAATAGGGTCAAAATTCGTACTTGTAACTTGCAGGGTTTTTTTTTTGGCTAAGTCCACACACAAATCTTTTTTTACACACACACAAATCTTTTTTTACACACACACAAATCTTTTTTTACACACACACAAATTCTTTTTTCACGCACACACAAATTCTTTTTACACATACAAATCCTGATTTACAAGTACAAAATATTTATGACCACATTTTGAGCCCATACAAATGTTCTGCAGACGAGTCCATGCGCTCACAACAAAGCTCAGTGTGGACGATGCTGTGCACACTCCAATACTGATTGGTTAGAAAGTGGGCGGGAACAGGGAAGAGAGCGACAGCAGTGTTCAGCACAAACACGAAGGACCAAAGAAGAAGAACATGACAAGCTCAGATGGAGGCTGCAGTGGACACTTTTCATTGTTTTAACATTCGCTTTCACTTCAGCTTCACCAACAACAGCACAAGCAGAGCAGCCCACTGACTGCGTGGCCGTGACGGCGCCCCCTGGTGACTGTAAACCACTACAACATGTAGACGGCCGTCTGCTGCTCATTTCTTTGCCACCATCACAGGAGCTCTTTATCATGTTCTACACTCTCATTGGTTCTTTGTGTGCTTGTTTTTTAGAACAGTAGTCATTGTGATTGTTCAAAGAAGACAGTCAGCTGTGACTAAATGTAGCTCCTACAGCAGTGATTGGAATAACTACTGAAGCTAATCCAGTATCAAAGCTCAGGAATCAGCAGCTCCCACCTCGTTTTCTTTGAACAACTATTTTTAGCTGCTGTGTTTTTGTGTTTCTGCGGACCTCAGACATCCTGCTGCTCTGGAGAACTGAAGCTCTAAAGGCTTCAGCCTTTATCTCCAAGAAACAAAGCTGATCATGGAGACCCAGCAGGTCAGCTGATCTGTGGACAGCACCAGCATCTTTAAGTAAGTCTGAGAGGTGAGCAGTCTTTGGAAGCCTTTACTGTCTGATAGTCTCAGAGCAGGATTTGGATCATTATTTGGATTTTCTTCTATTATTATGTTTAGTTTCTGCTTCACAGATATTCTCTGAGATGTTCTCTGAAATGTTTCCCACTGTTGGACAAACTTTCACAGTTTCTTCATAAAGGAGATCTCCTGTGCAGTCCATCTGTGATAATATGTTAAACACTGAATTATGATTCATATCTGAATGTACTGACTGTTAATTATTGATGAGAACATAATCAGTAAATATAAATATGTTTGAGTTTGGCTTTGATCAATCAGAATAAAAGTAATAAAATAATGATTTTAGAGACAGGCCTAACTCAGGCCAGCTGACAGCCTGTGTACAAACAGACTTCAGCCATATGAGAGTGAGTGTGAGTGAATGAGAGCACACACAGGACACTCTGATCTCTGAATGTGTGTGACGCAGTGAAAAAGAGGATTGTACTGGATATACTGTGACTGACAAACAGAGTTTAAAGACAAAGGTGTTTGGATTAAAATGGATTATGCTAAAGTGAACGTGCTAATGAAATCTGAACTGACTGAAATGTGAAGTGAAGATAATTCAGATGTAAAAGAGAGAGAAACTGATAATAAGGTGGGGCTGGAGATCAGTGAAGGGCATGTAAACACCTGATTGGTTGAGTAGATATCAGATCGACAGTTTCACAGTTTTCCCTGTGGATTATAACTTTAAGAAGATGTGACATTCATCAAGGAATCCTGCTCTCCGGATTATTTCCATGAACACTGAGCTGGAACACATCTACAGTGCTGGAAGTGCCCGTCTCACCACCAACCTCTCTGTGCACATTCACTTTTCAACCCTTTGTGAGACACTAAAGGTGTAAATCTGAGTATTTATCTATGTTAGTGCGAACACCTCTAATAGGTTGGTTTAGTCTTTCCAAGTCATATCTTCCCTTAGATCTGCGGTCCAGGCTCCTAAAATCATCCTAGTTTAACAAACACTACAATCCAGAGGAGAACTGCACTAACAGGTGTGACTGATGAGATCTGACCTGCAAGGATACTCATGTTTATGTATATCAGGACAAGCAGGGAAGACCTGGACATCAACTCTGTCAGGCTGCCTGAGTCCTCTCACCCACATCAGCTCAGAACTCTGCATTATCTACTGAGTCAGACTCAGAGGATCAGGGATCAGAAGTTCTACAAAGCGTAGAACCAGACTTCCTGTATAGAGGTGTGTGGGCCTACTGATCCACAGTGTCAGCACAACTTTCACATCATATTCATCTCAGCAAAACTAAACCATGTGACTGACCTCAGAGTTTCAAATCGACATCGTGGATTCTCCAGAAGAACACACAGCTGCTTCACTCCTGAATCCTGCAGGTTGTTGTAGGTTCCACTCAGGTCCAGCACTCTGGGATACGAGGGGTTGGACTTCAGCGCTGCTGCCAGATAATCACAGCTGATCTCTGACAAATCACAGTCCTTCAATCTGAATAAAAAATGAAAGATGTAAGTTTATTAGACAAAGTGTGAGCTTGAAATCATTCAATGTTTCATCATCTGTTCAGAGCTGAAGAAGGTTCAGAATGTAGAAGTTTAGAAAATGGAAACTCCAAACAGCTGAAGCCAACAGGAAGCAGCTTCAAACAAACAAGAGAAAAAAATGAATTTTTCACATTGAAGTCGTACATTTATCATAAAGTTGTCAAGTTTTGCCGTGTGAAATAAAAAAAACTGAACAGGAATCCTCAGAGTTGAACCCTCTGCACAGAGGTTCAGGTTCCTCTTCAGGTCCCAAAGTGCAGAACAACAAGGTTTCAAACAGCTTCGTTCCAGCAGCATCAGCCACAGAAATGCAGAGATAATTCTTTGGATCTCTTGGTTGTGTTGTATGATGCTGTGTTTGCATATCTGGTGTCTGTGTTGCTTTGTGAGGACGGATCATTTACTGCAGCTCCAGATAAACAGAGCTGGACCTGAACCTGGTAGCTTCACTTAGAAGACACTTGTGACGGGAACGTCAGGTCAAAAACGTGCCCCTCCGACAGCCAAGCCCATCTGTTCTCTGATTGGATAGTTACATTTGTGATTGACATGACATTGACCAATCAGATGAAAGGAAGAAAAATAGGGTCAAAATTCGTACTTGTAACTTGCAGGGGGTTTTTTTTGGCTAAGTCCACACACAAATCTTTTTTTACACACACACAAATCTTTTTTTACACACACACAAATCTTTTTTTACACACACACAAATTCTTTTTTCACGCACACACAAATTCTTTTTACACATACAAATCCTGATTTACAAGTACAAAATATTTATGACCACATTTTGAGCCCATACAAATGTTCTGCAGACGAGTCCATGCGCTCACAACAAAGCTCAGTGTGGACGATGCCCCCTCCTGGCCGTGGACGCGCGGGCTTGACCTGTCGGCGAACAGGGGTAGTTCAGTTTGGCTTTAACTGTGGGGTACAGGGCATCCCGAAATAAGCTAGGAGTTAGAATCTCCTCACCGTTTAAATGGTGTGATGTGCTTTTTTGGACACAGTTAAATTGAGTTAGGGATTTTAGAAATCAGGCCATAGGCTGTTCTGGAGGAAACAGATACTGGTTAATTGATTACAAAAAAGTGAAGCTTTCTTCGGTTGGACCCGTTAACTTAAATTTGTCGAAATTTGTTAGGTGCTGAATCTGTCAGGCCTGTCAGTGATTGTAAATATAAGACGTCTTTGTAATATAAAATAGAAGAGTTTTGTCTGAGCTTTGTGTGACCCTGTGTGTGACGTGCAGCTGCAGCACTGCGAGCTATTTTTAGACGGTGTGTGAACATGCAAATGAGCTGTGACGCGCACAGAGGACTTTGCTTCCTGTTTAGCGTGTTTTTGAGTTTTATAATTTTGATTTGCAAACAATGATACATGCCTGTAATTAAAACGCTGATTTTGCTGATTATGATACTACAAATAAGGTGCTGAATGACTAGGGTGTGAATGATGTTGGGTTTTAAAGCTGAAACTCAGAGAGGAGTGTGTTGGGAGACTGGCATGTAGTCTGCAGTGCAAAGGTGGGCGTCTTGCCTGCTAGTCTATTTAACAGTGATGAAAATGATATTAAATAAATCTCTCAGTGTGTTGATACAGGTGGCTATGGGGCTGGACCAACTGCCCCCACAAGCACGGCGGCCGAAGCAAAATTATAGTAATGGAAACTAAAATCAGCAAGAATCAGCAGCTGTGGAAAAGACAGCAGCTAGCAGAGAATTAAAGGAGAAATTAAGAGAAGTTTTAACACATAAAATTGCGGCCAACAGACTTGTGGAGGTTGGGAAGGCGCCTGGAGCATCACAACAAGAAGGTGAAACAAAAACACACACAAGCAGAGAAATGTGAGAGAGAGGCACGTGCTAGAGAAATGCCTCGTTTGAGAAAAAACGTTAAATTAGCCCATCTACAAACGCACATACACGCAATGAAGAAACAGCTTACACCCATGAACACGTGAAGATTTTCCAGCAAGTTTAAAGCAGTGAAACTTAACATACACCCGCCGTTACACAATAAAGTTTATCCACTACTAACAAATAAACCCTCTGGGTTGCAGGACAACAACTTAACTTCAAAAAAAAAAAAAAAGAAAAGAAAAAAATCACAACCAGTGATAACACGACAAATTTAGTGGTTAATAAAAGTCAAACTGTGACATGTTTTCTTCTGATTGATTAATACAAGTGATTACTGAATGAAAGAAAATTCCATTTTTGTGCTTTAAACATGATCTTAAGAATTTTAACATGTACCTGTGTTGTCCTGTCAGCTTGGTGAGTTATGAGAGGATTATATGGTGAGAAAAAACAAGGGGGAGAGAAGGCTGACACAGGGCCTGGTCCCGTTGTTTTTCCCCTCTCTGAGTAACACAGCCAATACAACATGATTTTTCTGTTCGTTTGTTTTTGTTTTTGTTTTGTTTTGTTTTTTCTCTTTATGCTTGATTACAGGCTGCTTTGTCGGCCCGGAAAAGCCGAGGCTGACCCTGGACTCCTGCTCTCCCCTCTACCATCTTTGCTCTCTCCTCTACCATCTTTGATGTGACCCTGACTAAATGCTAAAGCAGCTGAACCCGCAACAACAACTTGAAAATGTCAACAGTGCTGCAGGAAAATGATCTCATGCAGCAGAGACGGAGAGCGGTAATCCAAGGCCCGTTTCACTACACGGGGAGATTTCTGTCAGCGTGTTTTCTTTATGAGAGGACTGAGAAAGGCCCGGCTCCCACCACCGATTCTGACCACCTTATATAAAGGAATTATTGAGAGCATCCTGAGCAGCTATATCACTGTCTGGTTCGGGAACAGCACCATGCCGGACATCACTACAGAGGGTTGTGCAATCAGCTGAGCGCACCATCCGCTCCGAGCACCCTGACCTGCACTCAATCTACAGCAGGCGGTGCTGGACCAAGACCAGGAAGATCGTGAAGGACCTCAGCCATCCCAACAACAGACTGTTCTCTCTGTTGCTGTGTACGTGACAAAGAAACATCTGGATTTGGAAAACGAGGCACTCGCAAAGCCACCAGCATTGTGCCTGATTGGACACACCCCTCTCACACACTCTTTACATTCTTGCCATATGGAAAAAGACAGCTTCAGCTGACAGAGCTGTGACGAGACGCCCATCAAGCCCAGATGAAAAGTGAGGCCGAGCAAAACCATGCTGACCTTAACCACTCTGCATTAAAACTGTGCAGGACAGTGACGGACCAACAATGACCATCGGGCAGCAAAAAGGGCGTGCCAGGGACAGGAGGAGTAACTGAGGTCACCTCAGAATGGACAAAACACCAGGAGAAAATAAGCTGAAGGCACAGGTGTCGGGGCTCGGCCAGGAGCTGACCTCTGAGAAGAGCCGAACAGCAGAGCCGCAAAAGGCCGTGGAGCAAAGCAAGGAAAACATCAATGGACTTAAATCTGATTTCTACGGAAAAGACTCTGAGGTTTCTGCCCTCAATAAGACCTCGAGGCATCAGAGCAGAAACTGAGCATGGCCCAGGAGGAGCTAGCTGAAAATCGAACCCACCAGGCTTGGAGTCCAAGACACCGGACTTGAAATCAGGCCGGAGCATCCTGGAGCTAGATGAGCAGTGTGATTTGTCCGGTCTGCTATGGAGCGAACGTTAGGGGGATGGCTTCCTGTCGCCTCTGCCGTCCTCCGATCGCTCAGCGTCCTGGGCTGCCCAGCTCTGGACTGAACGCTCGGGCCGAGACACCCAAACAACCATGGACTCCATTCCCGTGGAATGGGACCACGACTACGACCTCAGCCGTGGGCTTGAGAGTGCAAGAAGGGATCCCAGAGAGCCTTGAGGCCTGTGTAAAACTAACAGAACAAAGATTGAGGTCTTCCACTGGGGAGGTGGAAGCTGCAGACTCTCCTATGCACCTTCTGGATGTCAGCCGTTCCACCTGCAAACAAACGGACAGCAGTCGCACTTCTGCAAGCAACAAACGGACATCCAGACAATTGAGCTGCGTATCAAAACCCTGAAGGAAGACCGAAGCAAAAGGGTCAAGTTAAGGAGGAGCGAAATAAGGAGAAGATGCTGGACACTGGAGAAAAGGACTGCCTCAATTGGGGCCAGAACCAGTATGGACAGAACTCTGAGCAGCAGCACCAATGGATGCAAACAGACTGAAAAGGAGGAGGGCAGGACCCAGGGCACGCTTCAGGCCGTGGTTTACCCAGAACACTACAACAGGAAAGTGATGAACACAAACACCCACACAAACACACACATCTACATGCACCGACTCAGAGTGAAAAGAAACATACATATGAACATATGCACTCGTTGATTGAGGGAGAAATGACACACACACACACAAATTAAAATGTTGATTCAATGAACTGAGAAGTGATCCACACACACACACACACGCTGATGCAATGAAGAATGCTTTACTAACAAATGCTGCACACAAACATCCAAATACGGAGTTGGTTACAACAGCAAGAACTGATTGATTATTTATTGCTTAAATGTATTTCATGCCACGCAGAGGGCATTTGTGTAGATTTAGAGGACATGGTCTGAAGCACTTTGATAATGAAAACAATGTCTGTGCGTGATGTCTGTTTATGGCTCAAAGCCTCCACTGAATTGTTTACTGTGCTTCACACAGTCTAACAAGGAGCAGTGGTACAGAGTGAAAATGATGAATGAATGGTGTGAGTTTTATTTCGAAGAGATTATGAAAAGGTTGTGTTGATTCAACTTAGTTGTTTACGTTTTTGCCAAGGTAAAGAGTTGGTGTGTAACTAGTGTCCACTATTGAGTCAAGTAAATCCAACATGTTTTGTTGGTGCAAAAAGGAGTTTTGGTTGATCTTTGGGTTTTGTTTGACACTAGGTTGATTCTATCAGTGAGGTTTGGATTGTTCTCTTTCTCTAAAAGAGAGAAAGATGGTTTGAACTTTGGACATGTTTGCAATGGGCCCCAGTATCTGTTATTATATGAGTGTTTTATTGTTTACGTTTGTTTTTGCTTTTGTTACAGTGCACTGAGATAAGAACATCTGAGAGGTGTGATCCACCGGTGGTGATATTTTGGTATTTTGTGAGTTCCTGATTTAACAAATCAGCTCTTTAATCCAGGCCTGAGAGATTGAACTTTAAAGCGCTATAAAATATTCTTATTGAAAACAGTCGCAAAGTATTTTTTCTCCATGATTATAATGAGCTTGGGAGAAAATTCACTTATATGGGACACTGATCCTGAAGCCTAAAAGGATTGCAGCGAGTCAATCCAGTCCAAAGAAGGAAAAACAAACAAGGAGCTGTTTCCTTTAAAATGATGACGTCATCTTGCTGGTGATGGAGCCTCGAATAGGCTGCGCGTGAGACTCCATTATCAGCAACTTTTGGTATGAATGTGTGTGGATGTATGCATATGACTGACGACTAAAAGTCATGGACTGACGACTAAAAGTTTAACTGACTTGATACTGAGACAAAGACGGTGCTGACTTTAGGATTATTGAATGTCCACAGACAATTCACCCAGCCTGTAAAAGAAGGGTGGATGTTTTGTTTTGCTTTGTTTTGTCTGCAAGAACAGAAGAATGACAGAGACTAAAGAGCTGTAGCTTCACAGCAGTGTGAACTGCAGACTGAACCCTTTGGTTGCTAATTTTGAGCTACTGATGTTTGCAGTAAGGAAATTGTGTTTTAGTAGCTGTGTTTTAATTAAGGTATTACATTATATTGTTGGGAATGTTAAATGCTAAAGTGAAGAAAAGGTTTGATCCCACTCATGACTGAGCATGTTATTATTAACCATAGTGGGTCACTATAGAGAGTCAATTAATTTTAGAAAAAAAAAAAACAAACAAACAAAAAACCCTCCACCGAGGTCTATGAATAAGAGGGGAATGATAGACAGCCACACTCAAAATGGAGATATGTAATGATAAACACTGGTCCCCGTCTTTTGGGCGCTCTCTTGAAGTAGTCAACAATTTAAAAGTAAGATAAAATAACAGGGGCATGTGCTGAGGGGTGGTGCTGCACAAGAACAAGAGTAAAATAAAGAAAATATTGTTTTTAGAAGTGCAAATTAAAATGTACCATTACACTCAGAGGATCAATATGAAGCTTGATATTTGTTAATTTTGAATGAAGTACATGACTGGTGACTGTTCTGTCCTGAGCTTTTGTTTTTACAGCACCCGCTTGATCACACCAACAGTTTCTCGCCACCGAAGAGGGGTACTTGCAAAAATAAAGAACGGGGAGGAATATCATCAAAACTGGAAACAGGTAATCCCCAAAGGGGGTGATAATGCCATAACTTTCACTATGGTCAAATTCTCAAAATTTGACCCTCAAAAATTCTTCAAACATTTAGACACAAAGTGGAGATTTAGATACATATAATGTCGTAAACCACATAAGCATGAAGTATTTGATTCAATAACATGGTGAAATAACAAGCAGCAAAAGGTTGATCATGTTAATGGTGTTTATTCAAGGGTGCAGAGGAGATTATTATTATTAAAGACAACAAATGAAATAACGAAAAGTAGAGGTGGAAAAATTTGCGTTAACGGTAATAAAATCAAAAAAAAAAAAAGAAATACTAACTAAAACTGTACTGAATGTTCACAAAACTAACTAAAATTAACTAGATTTATAGCAAAATGTGTTTGGTTGCATTGATGTGTGCGTGCCCTGCTACAGTGAAATTAAGGTAGTACGTTAGTCGAGTCGTCTGTGTTGCTGCTCCGTTCACGCGCAGAATCAGGTCAGGCAAAGTCGGGAGACAGCGCCAGAATAGAATTGAGGATGATTTTAATATGACTGTTTTGTAGACATAACAAGAGTCTTGTAGTGGAGAGGGACGTAATGTCCTCCTGAGACCCAGAGAATAAGAAAAAACAGGGAGAAAATATTTTCGTTTTTTCTTTTTTCTTTTTTTCTTTTTTCTTTTAAATGAATCAAGTGTTATTAAAATAACAATCTCATAAGATGAAGATCAGGGACCAACCCAGAAGTCACTGACACTTCACTAGCTGTAAACTATTGGTTTAGGAATAAGTGATGGCACTGAACTTTCTATTTCACAAAAGTCAATTTATTTAGGATATCTGAGGAAGTACTGATTTTATTTGGAGACACAAAGGAACATTTGGCACTTCCCTCATCTCACATCTGTTTCATTGTTGTACCCAATCATTCTACAACTGAAATGCCTTGGACTGCTAACCATTTCAGGCAAGTGGAGTGAACCATATTTTGCTAGACTCTCATCAGATTGGGGCTTCCTTTTATTGATCTTTGGAGAGAAGTCTTCATTACTGGTATTATTCAGGTCTTGTTCACATGTTTGTCCCAGGTTTCTCAGCCAAGAGGAGCTTAAACCCCAGATACTGTGAGTTCCTTTCACACATTGAGATCACTGATAACTCTCAGCAACGACGTGATCTCGTAGAAACAATTAGGTGTTATGGATTCAACTATAATTGCGACTCTTATTTTTTACTTTACTGGAAAAGATTTCTGCATTTTACCCATATTTTATTTTTAACTCAAAATCAAAATTCCAGATTCTACTACATGTTGGTTTTGCACCAGATAGGACGACAGATTTCAGGTGGCCCTGTGTCTTTCTCCATTACATCTGCCACTGCATCTCGATAATCTTCTCTGTGGCTTTTAGTGGGTCCTGACCCTCTCATATTTTGAAAAATCTATGTTTGAATCTCCCTTAATAATTGTGTTAAGAATTCTCTCCGCCTTTGTCAAAACTTGGGTATTAGGAAAAAGTGAAATAAATATAAATATAAAGTCCCAATGTGTAGAGCACACATTAATAAATTAGTCATGTTCCCTGTGAAAGTAAATGAGCCTAATTCTTAAAGACCCCTGAAATTATTTACTAGATGTTTATTTTTTGAATAAAATAAAAATCTGAGTTTAACAAAACATTTTAAATGTAAATATCAAGCTTACCTTTCTCTCTTCCATAAAATGTGCTTGTGGGCACGCCAGCCATTTTGAAAAGGTGGGAAAAACAATTGGCAAGGCCACACCCCCACACATGGGATATAATTTTAAAGGTTCTGTTGTCCTCTCTAAGAAACATCAGGACTTAGAGGAGTGGCAAGTAGAGTATGAGAGCTACAAGCAAAAAACTAAATGTGTACTACAGTGCGAAAAAATGAATTACTGGGTCATCAGGGGGTCTTGAGGGACATTTATAAAAAACAAAAAAAAATCCCACAAACCTTAAAAGTGCACTTGAAAAGCTCACACAAGAAGGTTAACCTAGCTTACCTAGAAGACCTCATCAGGGGGAGCACACTCCCCCTCTTTTTAGAGCTCACCCACTTAACTCGCATCCCAAGAAAACAGCTAACCCCAGATAAGGCAGCGTGATGTATCCCGAGATAACAGGACTGGGACATCTAAATAAAGGTGTGAAACAATCGCCTTCAAAAGGTTATCAATTGACTTCAACCAAAATTAGGAACACTCGGTGCGGCAAGAGTTAATAGTTATTAGTCTCAACACCCAAGGATAATTAGAAGAGCATGACTGATATGATGCAACTGAGATTTTGTTACACTTAACTTTTGCAAAACACAAATAAAACTAAATTGAAACTAAGGATTTTCAGAAAATAAAAACTAGACTAAACTAGCAAAGAATTGGTAAAAACTAATTACAACTGGCAAAAAATTGAAAATCTGGAGTCGAAACTAAATAAAAGATAAAACCTAATGAAAATGGCGAAACGTTTAAAACCCTGGTGCAGAGATTGGCAAATCTGACCAGGAACGTTATAAAATGGATTGTCAGAACAGTCAGCGTTAAAGCCACATTTGACAGTCCATACTAGGATGGCATTGGACATCTTGGGGGTGGAAAGGGGGTTGGTGTGACCAAGGTGTGGTTTGGCTTGTCGTATGTATATTTGAGATCATATGGCTCTGGATGGACCAGTTACCAGGGCATGGAAGGAGGACAGACTCATTAAAGGAGGAGAAGGCATTTCCTGGGATTGGAGATCCTCTGGGTGAGTGGTTGATTAAAAGCATGCATAAAATAGAAGTTATCTGTTGTTATTGATTGGTAGTAGATTGATAATTGGCCACATTTACAGCTGTATTGACTTGTTGTGGACGTAGTCGACTTCAGGTTTAAACACTCTAATTAACAGGTTGAAAATAGTGACATTAAAGGAAGAGTATGCAGCGCCACCCTGTCAGACGCCAGTGATGGTGGAGCTCACTGATGAATCAGGTGAGCTGGATTCATGGCTGATTCAAAACTAAGATCCCCCTGCTGTGGTCAGTAAGGGGAGAAAAGGGGGAAATAAAATCAAGAATTAAAGAGGCATTTATAGACGTTTAGGTGTCAAGTGAAACGGGACAAAAGGGGGTGTTATACTGTTATTTTCAATGTCAGCATTATTATGGTATGAGAATCATGCAACAAGCATTGCATCGATGATCATTTATTGAAGCTTTTGACCTTATACTAACATCTGTGTTCCTGTGATTGTTATAACCTCTGATGTATCTTCCATTTACAGGTGTTAGGATAATGATATAATTTTTCATTGCAGGTGTAACCATGATCATTTTCATACATATTGCAACTTGTTGCTCATTGTAGAGTTGTGCTCAAGTTAATAAGGGTTAAAAGCTACAGTCAGCGCGAATGTCTGACTGATCTATTGAGGGGAAAGGCTTCGAGCATGGAGGGCCGCACGCGCTTACAAAACACTGATATCATGTTATTCTTTGTGATCTTTTCTTAAATTATGTCTTTAAAGTTAGTTTAAATAGTGGCAGTTAATTAAACGAGATTCATTAAAATATTAAATACCTGAGTCAGAACGTTACACGCGGATCACCTTAAGAGTCTGGGAAACTTTGTAGCTGCCTAACCTTTTTTTTTTGAATGTTCTAGCTCCGTTGATTTGACACATTGGGATGTGTCAAAAAAGGGGGGGAAGGTTGAGCTTTAACATCAAACCAGGATTATTTGAACAATTTATAACTTCATTTGTGTCTTTAATAATTTAGGAATGGTAAAGCTTAAGCTAATAGCGGTCCGAGAAGACGGACCTTTTAGAGAATCAGTGAAAAAGCATAAACTATCATTTTCATGTTTAATCATTACTCATTGAAATGAACTGAATAGCGTTTAGAAGATTTGTTAATTTTTTGTCTTTTGTTAAAAAGAGGGGTTTCAATAATTTTCAGACACACCTTGCAAATGTGCTTATAACGAGTTGGCACTCGGCCTTTTGAAGGTCAGAAGCTTCGTTCGGCGTGACTGTCCGGACTGATAAAGTGTAAGAAATGCCTTGAGTGCGGAGGGCTAAATGCAAACATGCTTACACACACATAAGATATGATTAGAATAAGTCCCTGGGACATTCTGAATGTTTTAGACCAATTCTGAATCACTAGAAGGTCAGTAGATAATAACATTAGATTATTAGGGTTAGGAAGAGAGGTGTTTTGGTTTTCTGTCTCTTACAGAGAAAGGAACAGACACCAGACGAGGTCACAGAGATGCGAGGATCCTCCGTAGCAGACAGACACAGTGACTGCCGAGACATCAACTGGGTCCAAGGGTCATGGCGTTTGGGCTCCAGCTAGTCACCACAAAAGGATGGATCCCATAAACACAGCAATAACCATGAAGGGGTTGGCGGAAATCCGGGAACACCAGACCAACGAAGTTCGAGAGGCTTTTGGGCAAAAAGGGGGACGCGTTCCTGATCTTTTTCTGGAGAATACACAGATCGTTGTTTGAAATCGGAGCAGAATAATCCCCTGATCTGTGTTACGACTGAAGGGTTGTCTAACCCCTAAGGTTGGAGAATTAAGAGCAGAGGATCACCCAACTGGACGACACTGGTAGCTGCAGCAATAAAATAAAGGTTAAGAGCTCTTCGGACAGAGGTTCTAGTCTACGTCTGAATGGTATAAGGGAACACCAAATAAAGCTGTGGGAGAACAGGGGAGTGTCATCTGGACCTGCTATCCTTGTAGTAATAGTTTGTCTTGCACCTGACTTGCGCAAACACAGAGGTCATCCCACATATGGTTCGCCCCTCAGGGGGACAAAGGACCTCAGGAGTGAGAAGAGATGAACCCGGCCACACTGGGCTACAGGGTGTTTGTGAGGTCATTATTCTAATGACCTCATCAGGGGGAATTGTAAAATTATGATATTATTTTATGCCATGTTATACCCCTAATTAAAGATTGTGAATTATTATGTAGTTTTAGTTTGCATTATTCTCCTGAATTAGAAGAAGCTGATAACTATTGCATTAGTTAAACTGATTTGCATTACATTAAATTGCTGACTTGTTGTGAATGAATGATATTGTTTTATGATGCATTATACTGCTGAGTTATAAGAAATACTGTTCGCAGAAGGTTATTGTCTAATTTGTCTGAGTAGAAGAGAATAGAGTGTGCTGGAGTTTTCTGCCCCATCTCAGCAGGAGCAGATAAACAGGGAGCCAAGGTCGTAGCTCAGGCGCTGTGTGAGAGAGAGCATGTGAATGTTTAGGCTTTTTATGATAAGGTGGAGGCACCAGAGGCTATAAAAGTTTGAGCAATGCTCCACCATTTTGAGATTTTGAGGCTGTCTGCATCAGTGTCCATCTCCCACGTGTGTGATCATTAAATCATCGTTTGACTCAACCCGGCCGGACCAGTGTTGTTATTGTGGTTTTTTCTCTTGTCTCCATCCCCAATATTTTGAACCTTAACAATATATACACAGACCTCACACAGAGACAGCAGCTACACTGTGTGTGGATGTGATCCACAGTCACAGCTGTGGGTTTCAGTCAGTGTGTCTCTAACTTCATGGTCACATTTCAAAGCTTATTGGAGCCAGAAGATGTTCAAGTAAAAGATTTATTGCTGTACTCGTCTACCAGGATAACAGGAGGTTCATAAAGCTGTGTAATACTTCAGCTTTACATCATGCAGTAGTAGTTTATTAAACCCCCCAAAATATGACTATCCAGAGTTGGGACCAGGAAGCAGAGTTGCAGTCTTACACGCCTCTCTGCAGCTTCTCTCCTCCTGCTACCCCCCAAAAACTCATCTCCATAGAGACCGTGTCAGCTCCCAAACAGACAAAAAAACTAAAAACCAGCAACAAACAACTTAAACATAAACAGTCACAAAGAAAGAACAATACAGTATCCACATCTGAACCAAAGAGTAAAACAGTGAAATGTGGATTATTAAACATTAGGTCTCTCTCCTCCAAGTCTCTGTTAGTACATGTTAGTAAAAACATTTCTGCATTTTACCCATATTTTATTTTTAACTCAAAATCAAAGATTCCAGATTCTCCTACATGTTGGTTTTGAATCAGATAGGACGACAGATTTCAGGTGGCCCTGTGTCTTTCTCTATTACATTTGCCACTGGTGTGAATGATGAGACCAAAGACTGCAATATCTTGTACCAAAAATATATTGAATAAATGGAGGAAAGGGGAAATGGAACAAAATAATTAACACAACACACAACATAAATGCCCACAATTAAATAATAAATCAATGCTGTGATCTTTCTGTGCAAAAGTCCTTTTTGGTCCTCTTCTTTTTAAAGTTCACTTTTAAGGTATTCCTCCTTAGGGTCCAGCTTCATACGGGGAAATATGTCCGTAATCCAAAGACGGCTAAGTGGGGGAAAGAGACAAAGAATGGTCCTACCGGCTCGCCACTTCAATATGAAGAAGATTAATTCAAAGGGAGGGAACAAAACCTGACCTGTAGGTCAGAAAAACGTCCATTAGCACATCAAGTTCGATTCAGTTTACCGGTAAACAAATATATTTTTCTGCAAGCCTATGTAACAATGCAAATCATCATCAACCAATGTACAACAGTTAAATTATTAATTATCTTGGCTACGTAGCTTAATCTATACATTCCAGTAGCGTTCGCTACAAACAATACAAAAACAACAATAAAGGAAAACAGCTGTCTAACAGACAGCATAGCCGAATTCAAGGCAACACATAACAATAATCATTCAATCGCACTTTGTTTCAAAGTAAGCCCATTAAAGTGCTTAAGTAAATAAAAGTGTTCAAAAACAGCGGTTTTTGAGCCGGAGTTCTGCTCGCGGTGGGAACGCCGCCGCACAAAGTCATTTTTTAATCGCGAAAACGATCGACTGGTTACTGACAACCAAAAGGTTGTTTTTGGTAGATATTAAAGATCATGGGTGGGCGGGGCAAATGGAGCAGTTTTCTACAGTCGAGTAAAATTCCAGGAAAGAGCTGGGTGTGGCTTTCCTTTAAATCACATGATCAACAGCTTTAAGATGGAGGCAACTCGCTCAGTGTTTCCTGTTTCATTCTTAGACTGTGGCGATGGTAAGTAGCAGCTTTTCACTTGTTACCTGGCATCTTTTCAGCCACCAATGATAGTCATTGTATGTTATCAACATTTCACTAACTATGTTTTCTCTCATGTTTAAAATAGGCCGACCAAGAGCAAAATAGGTATGTCTGCAGACTCTGCTGTAGCCAAAGTTATCAGATCTCCTGTGTCTTTAAATCCCTAACTGCTCGATCATTATCATTTTAGAAGACAACAATTTCTCAAAGTAGGTTCAAAACTAATGCCTACAAGATTACCAAGAGGATGGTTCGGGGCTCTTACATGACTCCGGGAAGTCAACACTTGGTGGATGAGGTGTGTTACCTTTGACACTTTTAAGACAGTCCTGTTTATCACTACTAACAATAAGCAAATATGTTTTCACTCAACAGATCCTTCACAGCATGTTGTTTCTGGGCAAAATCAACAACATCCCCTTTTCTCCAGAAGAAATCTTCCCTAATCCTTTTGTTTTGGGTTCTTTAATGAGAAGATATCCCAGGCCTTTTAAGTTGTATTCGACTCAGCTTCCCAGGCGAAGTCCCTTCTCCTGTGTGCTCGACATGGTAAGATCACTCTTCTCACATTTTCAGTCAATCTGACAAACTTCCAGTTTTTAGGAAAGTATAATGCAAAGTGCTTTTTTACTGAGAAATCCAAAGAAAATCCATACTGTACCTTATACTTCAACATATGCTTCTAGCTATACTTCTCCACCAAACACAGAGACTGCAGGAGAGCTGGAGACTTGCTTCAGAATTTGTTAGTTCTAAATAATGTCTAACAGACTCATTATTGGAGATGCTTACAGTCTTCAAGGCGTATATGATGCTGTCACTGTGTAGCTGCTGGATCTGTTAAGTCAGCTCAAAGACTCTAAATTCAGCGTGTTTTGACAGCCCGGCATAGCAAAATGGAAAAAAAAAAGGTCAATTAGCAAATTTAATTATAAATTAGTGAGAACAAAGATGGATTTTTGCTTATTGATTTAAAATTAAATAGATTTTTGTGACATGTTTCACCCCCTATCTTAAAATGTCTAAATCAAAAGCATCCAATGGTCCTGCATAGTTAAACAAGTCAAGCAGCGAAACAAACATGTTGATCAACTTTCTATGAAAAACAACTATATAATCAGGTGCAACACTTTGACCAGATCTGTAACTGTTTTCAGATCGTCCTGCAAAATAACTCAGAGAATGAAGAGCAAATAAAGCAGAGTCTGCAAGATCTCCTCACAGACTTGGACTTAGAAGAGAATAATAAAAAAACAGCTTTCGTCTCGTCCACCATCTGCATTTCTCAAAAATCCCAAACCAACAAATCAGAAAGGTACTGCGGAGTCTCCATGTCCACCAAAGGTCCTAACGCTGGGAAAATTATGATTGCTGCCTCCTGTCTTAGCAAATGGCATAAATATGTATCTGGTGCGGTGATGACCTATTATCCAAACACAGTCCAGAAAGATTACTTTGATGGAACAATTGAAGTACCTGGAAATATCAGGTGTGAGGCTTTTTGTCTCCGTGATGGTGCCAGAATGAAGCCTTGCAGATCATGTAAGAATTTGTTTGGCTTGAACACAGAAGACCTCAGAGAGTGGCCATATGGTAACTGTGCTGAAGCTGAGAGCCTGAGCAATTTGCTTGAAAATGAGAGAGAAGTTGAAACGCATGTGGATGAATACTCAGCTGAAAAGGACAACAGGCAGAGAGCTGAGGATGAGGTTGGTAGGGTTCTTAGAACCGTGTTGCAAAGGATTCGGTTTAACTGGACAGGTGAATTTTACAACCCAGAACAAGAGTGAGATTTCATGAAATCATTTGCATTCATCATTCTGATAAATCAAAGATTCTCTGCTCTGACAGCATCTGTGTGGATTTTCTGTAATCACAGAGACGTGTATAAGCATGTTTACTTTCCATCTCCATGTAATTGTCACATTTAATAATTAAAACTGGCTTCTATGGGTTTTTGTTTGTTTGCTTACATATCTAGTGTTTAATGCAATATGAAGCATTATCAGACAGCATTTATTGGGAAGAATCCCATATTTATACTGGTCTGTACCCAGGGTACACAGAAAATAAAAACACATGTTTTCTTATTATGATCCCAACTATAATTTACTTAAGCAAAAGCACTACATGTGTAGTTATAATATTTATAGCAGTTACTGTTGAGCTTTAAATTGATCATCTTAAATGTTTATATGCTGATTATATTGCTTTATATAAGAAAGGCCTAACTCTGAGTACACTCTGTGCCAAAAAGTGCTGACAGGAAACTGCATGCTTTTGCAGAAACGTGCTTTTGCAGCTAGAAAGTGAAGCTGATATATATCAGTTTTAATTAGTTTTTACCAACTGCTTGCTAGGGCAATCCCACGAGTTTGGTGTTTTTGTATTGAACATGATTCCAAGTGCTTTCTATAACACATAGCAGAGGTGCCACAACAAAGACTGAGAAGAGGACAGGAAGAGACAGTGAAAGAGATGCACTCCTTCGCCATTCATGTTAAAGCGTTGCATAGCTTTAATTTTAGAGAGTGTTGCATAACTTTAGTCATTTTTCTACCACAGGTGAAGCCAAGAATTGTGAAGCTCTCTTTTGGCCAAATACCAGAATCTGTAAGAAGAAGAAAAAACAAACAATCAAATAGGTCATTATTAAGAGAACAACAATCTCTTGATGATTATCCACAGTGTCTTTGATAACTCTGAGATACAAACTGTCAAGGATATACACATCCCAGCAAACAATAGCTGTGTTTGACTAAAGCGATTAATAACAAGGACAGAGCTACAATCACTACAGTCAAACATAAAGGGCTTAATCCTGAATCCAAGTCTGAGCTGTGATGCCGTTGGTGCTGAAAGCTGCTCAGATCCTGAAGCTGCACGTTTTGTCTCTCTCTAACCAAACCAGCAGCAAAAGAAGACACATTTCGCTTGACATAAACATTGTCATGAATTCCCTCTTACTTTTGCTGGTTTGCTTCCACCACCATTAAAACACACACAGAAAAACAACACAGCACAGCTCTCTGCCTCTCTCAGTGTACTTTAAGAACACCGTTTCCCATCTCAAATCTCTGTTTTTGGCATTATTCGCTTGCTTGTTATGAAGCAGTCTACCGTTGTTTACAGCCATTTTTTTTTAATGACTTCCGACAAGACAGCCTCATTTCTGCTGTTCAATACCAAATTTTATTTATTTTTTTCAAATTAAGTGAAACTGCAAAATGCTCTGCTGTGTCTCTATTAAAACCTCTTATTAAAACCTCTGAATCACTTCAGCAGCATCAGCCAATGTACATTTGTTGAGTCGTGGTTCTCGTCTGCTTTTGTTCTACTGCAGAATAATATTTTTAAGGTTATCTACTGTAAAAAGCTAGGCCAGGAAAATCTGCTTCATGGTTTTGTGTTTTATCCTCAGTTACTTTGACACAAAAGCATCTGCTGTGATGCTCACACCTCTGATGAAGTTTCACAAGTGTCAGTACTGATAAATGATCAGAATTATAATGTTTCTGACTCTCTGAGTAAGAATTAAATGGAATCTAATTGGGACCTTGTGAATTGGAATTGAACAGGTTCTAGAAATCAGTGATGATACTCAGCTCCAATACCCACCTATGATATTAGGCTGACGAACGCTGACTGGGTTTCATTTACCAGCTTTTTATGTTCTTCCTGCAGTTTCCTCCCCACATCACTCATCTTAACTTTTTTCCAGTCCTCCTCAGTCTAAACAGAACACACAACAATACAAAGAAAAGCTCAGGTGATTGATCTCTAACACTAGGCATCCCCAGTCTTATTCTTAGCAGTCTAACTTCTCACCATATCTTTGAAGGCCTCTCCATTGTAGTAGCGCTTGGATGCTGGATACTCGATCGTTTTGTCACATAGTTCCAGGAAACTGGAAGCCACCAGATGCAGCTCCTCTCCGTCATAGCCGTACAGCTTTTTGTCCTCACACGTCATCAGCACAAGCTCGTCACATGGACATGAGGTGCCCTTTACCACACCAATAACCTGCATTTTTACAATCTCGGGAAGGTAGAATTTTCCCCAGGCGTTAACTTCATCATCATCCCCGTTGTATTTGGTGTTCTCAAGCTCTTCTATCCACAGGTCAGCACCACTTGGCTTCTTCAGGTGAACGCACATGCTTTTGTTTTTGGAAACAAAATCTTTCACCCATTTCAGGTACTTTTCACCTGGAAAGAAGCAGACAAGGAAATATGGATGAATGTAGAAGTGTTGGAAAAGACAAATAGCAAGGTTATCCTACAGCAGTTTGTGAAAATGTTGTATCTTGAAATAAGCAGGCAAAATGAGGATCTCACTTATCTCATATGTTCTGACTACCGACTTTCTTCAGTTAAAGGACAAAAAAAGGGCACACTGGAGGCTGACAGAGTGTGCAATGGTGGGAATCATTTTGCAGAACTCACTAAAGTTTGTTTCTCCTGGAACAAGCTTTTTACACTTCAGCAAATGAAAATACTGTGTTAAACTAAAAAAGAGCACCAGACCAAGGTCTACAGTACTAACAGAAAAGCATGCCGTTACCTGTTGCCTGTCGACACAGCTGCTGATCTTCCTCACCAAAAAAATGAGGATCCCTGAAAGGAATAGAAAGGTTATGTTAAAATGAATGACTGTCACGGTGATCATGGGAAGCTCCAAAATATCACAACAATAGCTACGAAATCACAAAATGCAGTGTGATGTCTGTAAGCACCAAACATGACATCTCTGCAAATTCATCTTGAAACATGTAGGTACCTCACACGTACAGCTGCAGCCATCTCAGCCATTTATCACTGTGGCTGCCAAGTGGCTGCCACTTCACAAGCGCATGGCACAACATAGGAGAGCCACCTCCACAGGACAAGACTCAGCAGTCCATCTGCATCTTAAGGATAAAGGACACTCTTTCGAGGATGCCAATGTTCACATTTTGGACAGAGAGGACAGATGGTTTGAAAGAGGAGTGAAAGAAGCCATCTATGTCCACTGTGAGCGACCATCTTTGAACAGAGGCGGGGTTTACGACACCAACTCTCTGCCATCTATAATCCAGTTTTGAGATCCTTCCCAGACGCCTTAACGCCCACTCACATCCTGGGCCATCTGACCTCAGGAATTCGCATGATAAGGTGGGGCCAGGTTTCACAATGAACTCACCCGAAACTCTGGCTGATTGGGGCCCACACCCAGTTTCACACCTTGGCTCAGGTGATTAGAGGATCATCAGGGGGTCCTTTTGTCCCTCTGTGGGGGGGTCACTCCCACTAGGTTTATATCTGGGACTCTCCACCATTTGACCTTAGAACTGAAGAAGCTTCTCGGATGAAGGTGAAACGTCTTCAAGTAACTTAAAGAAGTCCAGACGCTTTTCTTTGCAAGCTCCTTTGACTACGATGACCTGGATGACTGAGAACCTTCACAGACATAAGGTGAATGTGACAAACAAAGCGCCTTCTTGTTCTCTGTGATAATGTAAAGTTATTAATGAAAAAACAAACGAGTAAAAAACGGACTGGAAACATGTCTTCAATCAAAACTCGACAAAAACAAAGAAACAGCCTCACTTCTCTGCGACGCTCCCTAAAAATGACGTTACGTGTTACGTACCAGAGATTTCTATACAGCCCTTTATCAAGCCGAGAGAAAGTGACGCAAAACCCTCCAACTAATAACGACTAGCAGAGAGGCTCAGCTGAGTGTAGTTACCTGGTTTGCAGACGCATACAGACGTTTCCTGTCCTCTCGGACGCAGCTGTGATAGAACATGTGGTGCATTACCGCCACCAACTGGCTTGGAGTGAGGACCGGAAATCGCTCATGCCAAATCAAAAAAAAAAAAACATAAAGAAAGATTAAGTGAAGAGATAAATGAATACATTAAATCAAGAAGAAAAAAACCCACCACCGGACATATACATCCTCATATCCTTCTGTACAAATGAGTTTGTTTTAGAAACTGAAAAAAGCCACAAAACCTTCACATCTAGAAATCCTTTGCAGTAAAACTTGTTTTTTGGCAGGTTCCACAGGTTTTGAATCAGTTTTCTTCTTTATTCCTGATAATTTTGACAATGAAAAAGAACATGTTCTATAGGGCTTTGGAGTTGACGTCACGCCGCAATGCATTGTGGGAGCGCGGCACCATTTTCGAGGTCTACGAATCAAAACAAACACACTGTGTTGGAACGACGATTACAAGATGCTTAAAAGCAGCTCAAAAGAGAACGGACTGTATAGAGACCGATTGCGTCCAGAGGCGAAGCGGCGGTACTTGCAGAAAATAGCGTGCAGTGGAAATGTGGACCCGTATGAAATACGGCCGTGGAGTAGAAACCCTGAAGACGTAGCCTGATATATTTTCGTACCTTATCTGTGGAGTCAGCGCGTACAAGTCGTCATTCAAACAAAGGTAAGTCAGCTCGAGTACTGCGTGTGAAATGCATTTGATTTCCCTGCAAACATTCACATTAGTGCAGCATAAATTCATTCATGAGGGGAAATTACAGTGAGAACGTGTGGAGGCTGTTAGAGGGAGAAGATCGTGAGTTCAGTGCAGGGCTGTGCAGAGAGGTTTAAAGGGGCGGGTGCTCAAAGTTAAAAAGGGGCACATTGAACCAGGCTGAATAACAACAACACACATTCATCAAGAATCTAATATGGGAAGGGCAGGGCTGTGTTGGTCTGAGACTGTAGACATTAAAAAGTCCACAGGAGAGATGGTAGCTGATTAAACAAGTGTCATGAGATAATAACAAAATGCAAAGATTGGTGACAGCGCTTGGAACCATAAGGCAACAAAAAACTATGTATGTAAAAAAAAAAAAAAAAAAAAAAATATATATATATATATATATATATATATATATATATATATATATACTAGTATAGTAGCTAATACTAGTTACATTATAAATATAAAGAGTTATTTCAGAGTCTCATCAGTTTTCCTGCATGTCTTTATTTAACACATCAGCAGGGCTGAAGCTCTCATGTTAAACACACACTGATCTATGGACACGTTCATGTGTTTCTAACAGAACCAGGCTGTTATCAGCCTGCACTAACATTATGTCACACACACTGAATGTAACAGTGACAGTTTACATCATCACACAATCAGCTGTGATTGTTTCACTGTCATCAAACGAGTCAACAGGAAGTAGAATCAATAGAAACCAATCATTTACTGACAGCATGTCTGATGGAAATAAGTGCAGATTATGTATGAAGTCTAACTGCACACAGTAACTGTGTTACAATAAGGACTTAACAGCGCCCTCTGCTGGAGTGTTTCAGTACTGCGTTAACTAGAATACACCACCTCCTCCTCACACCACCTGCTACAGCTCTACTCTTCTATGACTACAGTCATCCACAGCACTGATGTGAGGTCACATGGTTCATATGTAAGGAGCACAGCTGACCTCAGGTCAGTTTAATGACTGTGAGCAGCAGCTGTGTTATTGTCACTGTGACAGGGAGACACTCTCAGACACAGCGCTCATGTCAGCTTGTTCTCATGCAGGAGGATCAGGAGCTCCATGTTTGTCTTTCTGTTTGAATCATGATGTGTTTGTGCCATCAGAGTCTGTCATGAGTACTCAGGGTTTCACAGCAGCTCTTCTGGATGCTGACGAGGACTCCAACCTCATGTTTCACCTCTCTGAGCTTCTGATGTCTGTGAACACTCGTGTTTCTTCTCTGGGCTCATCTGGACAAAAACACCTTTCTGTGTTTGGCTGCAGCCTCATTCTGACTGACAGGAAGTGTGTTATCCATGAGCTGCACTTCTGTGAGGAAGTTTCCTGCTGTGTTTCCTGTCTGTGGACAAACACGAGTGTTCCAGCTGAGGACTTGCTTCCTTCCACCTGTCCATACAGGACATCACGCTGTCTGCAGCTCTGTAAATGCAGCTCCAGGTCCTTCCACGTGCTGCTCTGTATTTGTGCAGTTTGTAGTGTGTCCTGGGAAACGTAGCACACATGGTGTTCTTCTGCTGTTTCCTCCTTTCACTGAGTGTGAAACACTGACGCTGTGCTGTTGTTCACAGAGGGGAGCTGATTCTAGCTGCAGCTGGACTCTGTCATCTAACTGAATGTGTTGGTGCTGATCACGGGGCTCTGAGGGGGGAGCAGCAGGAGGACTCTGGATGCTGACGTCAGTGTATCTGTGGAAGCTCCCACAGCGTGTCTGTCATTCAATATTGTGCTGTATATTGTATCTATGCAAAGATGAACAGACTGTGTGTTCACTGGTCTCTGTGCTGCAGCTCTGATGTCATCATCACTCCCTCCTCCACCCTCAGCAGTCCCAGCATGCTGCTGTGGTGCACCCCACCCTCACTCTACACCTGAGCCACAGACCACACCCTCCACCTCAATATACACCACAGTTTTCTCTGCTGTGGAAATGAGATCAGGAGGAAATCATCATTATTATTATTTAATAAACGCTCACATTAATGTGGGCTTATTTGTTTCATATTAGAAACATTAGTTGAGTGTTTTTAGTATAAAATGGTCAAAGTCCCTCTTTTTGCTCCTCCCCTCACCTGTGGATGGGCGGTGCTGTTACCGTGGTGACAGCTTGGATGTGTTTCAGTCCTGCCTGGTTATCACTGCAGGAATCTTTCACATTTATTACAGGTAATAACTCTGATTTTTCTGTGTATTATGAACCAAATGTATCCTGATACACACAGAGATGGATGAGCAGAGGTCACATGATGAAAGAACAAACATGGAGTCTTTGATTTATTTAGATATTTATTGATGAATGCAAACAAACCTGACACTGAACCATCGTCCAGCAGAACAAACCTGATCACATGACCTGCTGACCCAAACAGTGCAAAGCTCCATGGCAACAACAACAAACAGCCTCACATATGTTAACAGAGGCTGTTAGAAGCACAGAGTCTTTACAGTCTTTCTCCTGCTTGGACACAGATCTCTGCACATCTTCATCACAGTTACTCACAGACGTGCAGAGTGTGTGGATATCAAAGCTAAGTTTCCACCATGTTTGTAGTCTGTACTGGGACTCATGGAGCATCTCTCTATGAGCACTCAGTGCTTTAAACAGTGAGTCCCAGTTTAACCAGCAGCCTTCACACCACACATCACACAGACATGGAAACTTCAAACCTCAGACTGAAGACACCATCAGAAATAAACAGATTGTGATGAAGATGAAGAACTGGACCAGTTTGCTGTGGTTTCTTCTGTTCCTGTCAGAAATAAGAGTCTGGCAGCACTTTGCTCTCCTTCCACATGTTTAAGGAGGAAGTGAAGAAGAGCGAGTGAGTCGTCTTCCTCTGTGGGCCCAACATCAGGCAGCAGCCACGTATTTTTAAAAACCCAGCACACTGCTTCAGAAACACTGAGTCCAGGTGACCAGAGTCATGTGATCAGTGAGGTCTTCACTCAGGACGTCACTGCTTCAGGACCTGATTCAGAGGTTTATGAGGACGTGGATCATTGGTGCTGATGTTGTGTGAGAGCTGGTGAACCATGGGGAACATAAATAACAACCAGGCCATCAGCAGTTCTACCCCCAGCTCTAACACCTACATAATACACTATACATATAGTTATTGTTAAGGTTCAAATATTGAGGAAGGAGAGTACAAACAACCAGGTCCAGAAGAGCTTGGTCAAACAATTGATTTTAATGAACACAGGCGTGGGGGGACCAGCGCCGTACGCAGACAGCGCTGATCTCCGACTAATCAAAGCATGAACAGATATTTTATACCATCGGGGTTTGAATTTAATGACGCCCCTTCAACGTCACACAGATACATACATACATACGTCAAATCAAAACCACAATGACTTTTAACACAGTTTGAAAAGAACATTATCTCTATCTTCATGGCAGATGTTTCCTGTCAACCTTTTGACTGCCGCTTCTCCAAAACCACAGACCATGCTCTGCAGTAAGATACCACTTCTGCACGCCCGCAGTTGCAAGCAAACATGCTTAACCTCTCACCTATAACTGAATGTATCTACTATGTGTGTGTCTGTGTGTGTCACGACCTCACTTGGCACTCTGTGTCACCTCTCACCTACTAACGCTCGCAGTCAAACAGAGGCCACTCTCACATCTGTCAGCAGTTTACTAAAACTATATATGTAGTATATTGAATAAATGTTTTAATCAAGAACCTCTACTAGAAGCTTAATAAAAGAATATAAAAGTATAAAAGATAATAATGAACAACCTGGTTATTCAAATAGCATCATCCAAACAGCTCCTCAGAATAAGCTGCACTTACACTCTGCTTTTAGTTTCACTTTTGCAAAAGCACGCTCTGCAAACCTGCAGTTTCCTGTCAAGACTTTGCACAGATGGACTCAGAATCAACAGAATCAGCCCATACACACTTAAGATTATAACAAGCATTCAAAAGCATTTAAGATCATAGATTCAACTCAACAGTTTAAAGTGGTTATAACTGCACCTGTAGTAAAGGCTAATTGGGTACCAAAATGTTTAAACATCTGAATGCAATATCAATGCTGTAGATTATATTATTAATGCAATGGTAATGATGATGATTATTAACAGTAGCAACAAAATCATTTCCCTGATCTCCACATTATATAGGTTATAGTATGTTATATATAAACGTAGCTGAAGCAGTTTCATTTGTAGCTTCACGCTGCACTTCACATGTTTGTCCACCAGATGGCAGCACAGAGGCCTGTGTTGGAAAGCTTTGAGTAATGAAGCGTTTTCCATCCAAGCTTCAGAAAGCTTCATGTGGTCATCAAGGAAGCAACCAGGAAATATCTGCTGTGTGTAAAAACAGCAACACAAGAATCCAGGATGAAGACAAGAAACTCAAAGCTCACAAAACAGGTGGAGCTAATTTTGTGACGTGTTTCTGTAAAAACACCACAGAAGTGAATCATCAAAGTTTCCATGTGAGCTGATGATGCTGCTGCAGAGTTTCTGTGAACCTCCTGTGACCCCGCCTCCTCATACAGAGACATCTGATTGCTCTTCAAACTGCATCACGTGGACACATGTGATTGTGTGTTGTAGTATTGATCCCAATGCTGGTATCAGTCCTGGATCAATAACACTGGATGGATGCGTTCAGCATGGAGCCCCTGAGCTGTGTTACAGACAAACATGGAAACTGACAGGTCTGTGTCATTCACAGTCTGTAACACTTCTAAACAACAGAGGCTGACCCAAGTGCCTCAGAGCCAGGCACGCTCACATCACAGCTCTCTAAATAAGCCAGTTTCAAAATAAGAGCTGAAAGCTGTGTTTGCTTGTGTTAGCTTATTATTGTGGAGACTAACATTCAGTGATCATGTGTTCAGACTCATAATGATTACTCTCAGAAATCCTGATCTTTGTATTTACTGTGTGTTGGATCAATAACTGAGATTCATGGTATCACACAGCTGTGCTGCTGCTGATGTCAGCACATCTGGAACAATACGAGGTATCTGCTAGCAGACTGAGCAGGACGTGAGACCTGTGGACTGTTTAAAGCTGTCCCTCCACAGCTCACTCAGACCTGATCCACACCTCAGTGATATTCTCTGACTTCCTCAGTAGAGACAGAAACCATTCAGATCTGGGACCATCAGCTGACTGATGATGTCACACAGACTGTGTTTTTCAGGAACAGTGATTCTGATGTGAGCCTGCTAGCTGACAGCAGACCTGATGAAAGCACATGTTCACATCTGTGAGGACAGACTGGACTCTTTGACTGCACCTTGGTTCTCCTCAGAGGTCTGTACAGGAGCATGTCCACCCCCACTGAAGATCTCAGTCACTGTGAAACATAGAAAGCTGCTTGTGTGGCCTCTGCCTCACATGTAGATACAGCTACAGGTTTCTCTGTCAGTCAGACTGAAACAGTGTCCTGATGCTGCATCATTCAGCTCTGTGCCCCAGTCAGCATCACTGGGAGCTACCAGTGTTTCTGCCCTTTTCCTGTAACACTACACTCAGCACAGGCTCAGCTGGTATCCAGTGTTGGACTTTGGCTTCAGCTGCTGTGATAGATCCTCTAACATAGATCAGCTCTGCTACATGTTGTTAGATAAGTGCAGCTGCTGTCATGTCCTGATGTTTCTCTGGCTCAGCAGCTTCTCCATCAGAGGTTCACATGGAGCTGATCCAGTATCTCCAGTAACTGTGTTCTGTGCCTCACTGGTTCATCCTTCTGTCTGTGTGACGTCAGTCAGATGTTGAAGTTAAACTCTGTAATCTTCACTGTGTCACAGAGTTCAGTGAGTCCCGTTATTCACAGTATCAATCAGATCATCAGAGAACAGCTGATCAGCAATCAGTGGTGCCAACAGCGCCTCCTGTGGTGAGAGGATGCAATAATGCAATGTAGCATTTTTCCACTCAACACTTGCAGTCATGGAAACTGTCTGTTGGATCTGTGTGACGTTGCTTTCTTGGTTAGAGTTCCTCACAAATGTCCAGATGATTCTTCTAATGAGGCGTCGACCATGTTTGCAGCTCTTTGGAAGAAAACGTCGCCCTTTGCCATCCTTACTTTTCTTTGACTTCTTCAAATGCAGCTGAACTCCAGCTGGTATTTTCTTGGACTTTGCAGCTGTTTCTGGTCATCAGTTCATTCCTGCAAACCTCTGAAGCTGAACAACAATGATGCTGCATTGCTGGCTGATCCCAAAAGGTTGATTCTGTTCATCTGGACGTTTTCAGAAACGTTTGCTCACTGATCAGGTGACTTCTTCAGTCTCAGCTGACTGCAGCTTTACAAGCTTACAAACAGCACATTTGCACAATGACTGAAAGCAGCAGCACCTGATATATATGATACTAATATAATACATATACATATATAATCCATACTAATGATGAAGGAACTGAGCTCACAGTCCATTGTTCATTCAGTGAACTACTCAGTTTATTTTGGGCCTCAGAAATGCTCACTCTGTTTGTACATCACTGTCAGCAATAGACTCATTCTGCTGTGTGGACAGGAACACATGTGACATCACTTCCTGTTTGTTTGTGACTGAAGAGGAAGAAGTTTACAAGGAATCATTTAGAAGAGTTTCAAACATCAACTGATTGAATCCATGAATCTGAAAACGTGTTTGTGAGTGAAAGAGACAGACATGTACAGACTGAACTATCTGTTCAACAGTCAGAGTGTTTCTGTAACAGGAGACACTCTTTACACTCCACTCAGCACAGGGACACTGAGGAACCAGGAGACCAGAAACTAAACCCAGGATAAAGAGTTTGAGTGAATGTGGTGTTGAAGGTGTGGAGGTGGATCAGAGTGTCAGAGGAGACTCTGTAGAAGGACAGAGTGCCAGCAGGACAGTCCACATACACTGCTGCTCTGTTAGAGACAGAGGAGGAGGAGGAGGAGGAGGAGGAGGAGATGAATGTTTGTCTGTAATTGTGCCAGACAGAACGAGGACCATCATCAGAGCAGATCAGACTCCAGGACTGATCATTGCATCCAAACAAACAGTCAGCACTGCCTCCTTTCCTTCTGATGCTTCTGTAACTCACTGATATATAAACTTTTTTTCTCCACTCGACCTCCCAGTAACAGCGACCAGTCAGACCATTTCTACACAGCAGCTGAGGATGAACATCAAATCTGTCTGGATGATCAGGATATGACTGAACCTCCTCCACACGTGTCACCTTCCTGTTGTTGTCAGACAGTTGGAGCTTTGTGTTCACTGTGTTTGTGTCGATTGTGAGTTGACAGGAATCTGATGGAGAGAACAAACACAATCCAGCTGCAGTTATTGATCCATCATCTGTTCATTGATTGACACTTTGATGATGACTCCTGACATGATGAAGATGGTTGAATGTGTGCTGCTTTGTTTTCATGAATCCCATTAAAAACACACTTACACTTCCTCAGACCTGGTCTCAACCATCGGACTCCAGCAGGCTCCACCCTGAAAGGAGGAGGGGGGTCAGAGCAGCACAGTCAGCATGCACACATGGACATTACATGGCTCTCACACACACACTGTTACACACTGAGCTCAAAGCTCGGCTCCACTGTTTTATTCAAAGAAATCTACATTTATTTATCAGCACATTTAAAAACAGCTTGAGCCAAAGTGCTGCACAGAGTAGAGAGAAAATAGGAAACATACACAGTAATGACTATAAAGACTGGTCAGGATTGAAAGCTACAGAGTACAAATGTGTTTCCAACCGGCTTTTAAAAATGTCCAGTGTTGGTGACGACCTGATGTGAAGGGCGACTGTTCCAGAGTTTGGCTGCAGCCATCGATAAAGCTCACCTCTGTTTTTACGTCTAGTTCTGGTCAGAAGCTGCTTATCTGCAGACCTGAGGGCTCCACTTGGATTCTTTTGTTAAAGAGAGATAAGATGGAGCCAATCCATTCACAGATTTAAAGACAACCAGATCTGGAAGTGGATTCTACCACGTACTGGTAACCAGTGGAAAAAGCTGGTGATGGGTCGTCTAGCACAGACCCACCGCTGGAACCAGACAATTGATGAGGGAGAGAACTGTGACAGCGCCGTTCCTTCACTTGACCTCAGTCGCTCTCGTCTGCTCCCTCGTAACACTGCTCTTTATTGAGCTTACATGAATATGCACAAGTTCATTATGACGTCTTACACAGGTATGAACAAAGAGTACCAGTCTGTGCATAGTGTGTGTGTGTGTGTGTGTGTGTGTGTGTGTCTGTGTGTCTGTGTGTGTGTGTGTGTGTGTGTGTGTGTGTGTGTGTGTGTGTGTGTGTGTGTCTGTGTGTGTGTGTGTGTTCCAGATGTGACCCTGTGACCCCAAAGCTGGTGCTAAGAGTCCAGCGGTCCCCCTAACAAAGGGCTCTTATACTTAACCAGACACAGAGCAGGTGTCCTCCTACACCAGGGGTCTCAAACTCGCGGCCCGCGGGCCAATTGCGGCCCGCAGGACGATAGTTTTTGGCCCCACCTTAATATGAAAATGTAATGTTAGTTTGATAATGTATGACACTTTACAGTGTTGTGGGCGGAGCTGAATTAACCCACCAATCAGGGTGGGATATGGATCTCAGGGGACACCAGCCGGGCTTGATGCAAGCAGGGAAACATTTCTCAATGAGTCAAAGTTCCAGCAGCGTTGCCCTGGAGTGTTTCTTTCTTTCCTGTGCCTGGCTGGCTTCCTCCTTTCTATTGGGCAAACGCCGACATTCGCCCCAGCGCGCTGCGTTCACAACACTTCAAAAAAAGTTGTTTTTTTAAGTTGCTGCCCAGCGGGACATTATACGTATATAGATTTATACACACGTCAGTGGGATTTAAAGTTATTTTTCCACAGAGAGAGATCTCATATTAACTCTCACAGTGATGCGTAGGCGGCGGGATAAAAGAAAAGTCATGAACTCAATGCAGCCCAATTTAGTCTGCAGTCACATAGCGACACCTGTTCATCGGCAACAACAGTCCCCGGTAACCCGGACTAATTATAGGGTCGCACCGTAATTTGTGGCTCCATGTTTTTATTTGCATCACTGCGTTTGCATTGCAGCAAACATGAACATTACATATATTTCAATATAATGTAAAAGCAGTCAAAACAACTAACATCAGAAACAGCTGATGTTATTTGTTATATGTCACGGTGTCATTTCCGCTTCTTTCTCCTGTAACAACAGCCCGGCGCCGTGAGCAGTCGCCTTTTTTGCGCTCGCTATCCCTGCACTTTCTACCATCTGCAAACGCCACGGTGTTCGTGTCGTCATGAAAGACATGAACATCGAGCGTAAAAACAAAGGAGACTGCTACCGGCTTTTTATCTGCCGATCGCCGTGCTACGGTTGCAAGAAAAAGAAGCAGAAATGACGTTCTCTACGCGTTGAGACGTTCCCCGTCCGTCGGCTAAACGCTTGATTGAAACTTCAATGCGACAGTGACACCAAGTAGAATTATAAATGTCACATAGCCCCAAACATGTCTTTTTCAAAGCCTGCGGTGAAGAGAAAGGTTGGTGATGAGCACCGACAATTTCAGGAAAAGTGGGAAATGCAATATTTCTTTGTTGAGCACAGGGGCACCCCGACCTGTCTTATTTGCACAGAGAAAGTTGCGCTGCACAAGGAATACAATTTGAAACGTCATTACACAACTAGACATGCTGAGCTGGATGCAAAATACCAGGGAGACGAGAGAGCGAACCGGGTTGCCAGTCTTAAAACAGATCTACTGAGGCAGCAAGATTTCTCCAAGAAAGCAACCAAAGAGAATAATTTTTAGAGGAAATGGAGTCAGAATATGGGGATGTGCTCGACTTCACTGAGGTACGTTGGCTCAGCAGGGGAAATGTATTAAAGAGACTTTTTGAGTTGAGAGCAGAAGTGAAGCCTTCATGGAGAAGGATGGAGTTAGTGTTCCTGTGCTAACTGATCCCAAATGGCTCATGGACTCAGCTTTTCTTGTTGATATGACACATGAGCTTAATGTACTGAACAAGACGTTACAAGGCCAGGGGCAACTTGTCAGTGCTGCCTATGACAACGTGAGAGCATTCTCCACAAAACTGGCGCTCTGGAAAGCTCAGCTCTCTCAGACAAACCTTTGCCATTTCCCAGCATGCAAGGCACTCGTGGATGCAGGCACACCATTCAGTGCTGACGAGTATGTTGATGTCATTTTGAGGCTACAGGAGGAATTTGATCACAGGTTTGCTGACTTCAAGACACACAGAGCCACCTTTCACATTTTTGCGGACCCCTTCTCCTTTGATGTGCAAGATGCCCCTTCTGTGCTTCAAATGGAGCTCATTGAGCTGCAGTGCAACTCTGAACTCAAAGCAAAGTTCAGGGAGGTGAGTGGAAAAGCAGACAAGCTTGGACAATTTTTGAGAGAATTGAGCCCTAGTTTCCCTCGGCTTTCCCGAATGTTCAAGTGGACCATGTGCCTTTTTGGTAGCACATACTTGTGCCAAAAGCTCTTCTCCACTTTGAACTTCAATAAGTCCAAGTACAGGTCCAGACTTACGGATGATCATCTTCAAGACATACTGAGGGTCGCAACTGCTTCCTCCCTCAGGCCAAATCTGGCTCGGCTATGCGAGAGGAAACGCTGCCAGGTCTCTAGCAGCAAGGAGTAGGCAAGAGAAGCCATGTTCAGAAGAACAGTTCATTTTCTACAGTGTTCCATTCATGTTCAGAAGAAGGTTATAGAACTGTTAATACAGACATTTCAATCTAAACACAGCAGATATAGAAGACTGAAAGATACACACAAGTTCACTGACTAAAAATATCTTATTATTATTTTATTTATGTATTACAGATTGATTGATTTTCTTATTAATTCTTAATTTGTTTATTCATTTTTCATATTTTGTGTTAAAAAATAAAAATAAAGAGATTTGAGAAGATTGGAATTTTTTAACCATGCCTTTCTTGTGGAAAACCTAATGCGGCCCAGCCTCACCCAGACTCTGCCTGCAGCGGCCCCCAGCTAAATTGAGTTTGAGACCCCTGTCCTACACCATAAATCAGTAAGAGAGGGTACGACCTCTCTCATGGCCCCAAGTGGTGTGTGCATGCCAGAGCACTCTGGAAGGCACACAGAGTCTTTACAGACTACTAAGGATCAAACCTCTATCATCATGCAATCGATTATACAACTCTAAGCATATATGAGTAAATATTTCTAAGCATAAATGACAATCAACAATATAAACCTTACAGCTGGTTTTAATAAACAGAATTCATTTGTTTCTCAAATGAGAAAGAGCTATCGAGAAACATTCCTAAATCTTTAGTTCTGAACTTTTCCAGTGGGCCAAGGTCAACATTATCTGCTAATGCTAAATAGGCTGCCGTTATTAACTAATGCTAATTTGATGTGAATTAGCATCATGCACTAATGCTAACACTTACTTTTTAACAATGTGAGTAGCTAACGCTAACACTATTTCCCTTAACTTTATAACAATGTGAACGGCTAATGCTAACACTCTCTTCCCTAGCATTACAACAATCTGAGCTGCTAATGCTAAGTAGGCCGCCATTAGCACCTACGTCTAATTTAAGGCAAATATGCATTAGAACCTAATGCTCATATCGTTTTCCTTTGCTTTATAACAATGTGAGCAGCTACTGCCAAATAGCATTAGCTAATAACAGCAGTCAAATTTAATGCAAGTTAGCATTATTTGCATTATAACGATGTGAGGAGTTTATGCAAAGTATGCTGCCATTAGCGGCTAATTCTAATTAGGGGTGAATAATTATTAGTAGCTAATGCTAATATCGTTTTCTCTTCCCTTTTAACAATGTGAACAGCTAGTGCTAGGTAGGCTGATGCTAGCAGCTAATGCTAATTTGACGTGAATTAGCATTATATTAGTGAGGAGTTAATGCTAAGTAGGCTGCCATTAGTGGCTAATGCTAATTTTAGATGAAGAAGCATTAGCAGCTAATGCTCAGATTGTTTTCCTTTGCTTTGTAAGAATGACAGCAGCTAATGATACGAAGTCTACCATTATTAACTATTGTTAATTTGATGTAAATTAGCATTATCCGATAATGGTAACCCTTTTCCCCTGCATTATAACGATGTCAGGAGTTAATGCTAACTAGGCTTCCATTAGGGGCTAACTCTAATTAGGTGAATAATTATTAGCAGCTAATGCTAATATTGTTTTCCCTTCCCTTTTAACAATGTGAGCAGCTAATGCTAATTTGATGTGAATTAGCATTATATTAGTGAGCAGTTAATGCTAAGTAGGCTGCCATTATTAACTAATGCTACTTTGACGTGAATTAGCATTATGTGCTAATACTGTTTTCCCTTACTTTTTAACAATGTGAGCGGCTAATTCTAAGTACGCTCTTGTAAATAGCTAATTCTAATTTAGTGTGAATTAGCATTATTCAATAATGCTAACACTGTTTTCTCTTACTTATTAAAAATGATAGTAGCTAATACTAATACTCTTTTCCGTTGGGTAACAACGATGTGAGGAGTTAATGCCAAGTAGGCTGCTTTTAGAGGCTTATTCTAATTAGGGCTGAATAATTATTAGTAGCTAATGCTAATACCGTTTTCTCTTTCCTTATAACAATATGAGCAGCTAATGCTAATTTGATGTGAATTAGCATTATATTAGTGAGGAGCTAATGCTAAGTAGGCTACCATTAGCAACTAAAGCTAATTTGAGGTAAATAAGCATTAGTAGCTTATGCTAATAACCTTTTCTCTTGTGTTATACTGATGTGAGATGTTAATGCTAAATAGGCTTCCATGAGTGACTCCTTTCCCTTGCATTATAAAGATGTGAACAGTTTATGCTAAGTAAGCTGCCATTAGCAGCTAATGCTAATACTGTTTTCCCTTTCTTTATACAACTTGAGCAGTTATTGCTAAGTAGGCCACTTTTCTCTGCTAAAGATTTCTGTGACCATGATGGAAACTCTGATAAGCTCATGCTGCTAAGCTAATGCTGTTTATGGGCCCTGTTAGAATCAATATTTCATTCTCATTCTGTTGTTTGAGAACAATAACAGAAAAATGTGCACTTGAGAACAAATTTATTGTGAATTCAGCTGTGAATGTACAGTTTGTCATTATTTAAGCTTCCATTTCCAAATGTTAGCTGACACTTTATTAGGTACACTGGCATCTATATCAGGTACACCTGTGACCTAAATGTTCCTGCAAACAGACTCCTTGGAGACCCCTACATAAATATCCATGAACTATCCAGCTAGACTAGTGTGTCTGTCCCTGAAAATATTCCTGCATGTGTGATTGTTCATGTGTCATCTGCAGGAAACAAACAGGAAGTGAGTGAAAGACACGGGAAATGTTTCCAGCTTTTCCTCCTCTATCAGATTTTAAGATAAGATAACCTTTATTAGTCCCACACGTGGGAAATTTGTTAGAGAGATACCTGGAGATATTTTCTCTCCATACCTGAGAGTGTCCAGTCTCCAGCCTGGATCGTTCAGTCCAGCCGACAACAGCTTCATTCCTGAGTAACCTGGATGATTGTAGCTCAGGTCCAGCTCTCTCAGATGGGAGGGGTTGGAGCTCAGAGCTGAGGCCAGAGAAGTACAGCCTTCCTCTGTGATCAGACATCCTGACAGACTGCAAACACACAAAACAACAATCTATCTGTCAACAGTTGTTTTCTCTTTGTCACAATAACATCTATCCATTTACATCCATTCAATGTAACTTTATTTATAAGTGACAATACCCAACAGACAACAACAGTCATCTGAAGCTGTTTAACAGTGTAAGGTAAGAGCCTCCACTGTGAGCAGCACTTGGTGATGGTGGGAAGAAGAACTCCCTTTGACACAAAGATCCTCCCAGTGAAAACAGGCTCCAGGAGGAGCATCTACCATGACTGGTTGCAGGGTGAGGGGAAAGAGAAGAGATGAGCTCAGAGAGACAAGAACAAAACAGAGAGACAAAAGTTAAGGACATGCAGTAGTGACATATAAAAGCATCAGGAGTGAAAAGAGGGGAGAAGAAAGCAGAGCATCATGGGAAGTCCACCAACAGCCTGAGCCTATAGCATCATAACTAAGGGATGGTTCAGGGTCACCTGATCCAGCTCGAACTATAAGTTTTATCAAAAAGGAAAGTTTGAAGCTGATCTTCAAAGTAGAGAGGGTGTCTGTCTCCTGAACTCAAACTGGGAGCTGCTGCCACACCCTGTCCAACATAGCCAGGCTTTCTTTGCTGCTTTGACAAAACCTCAAATCCCAGTCAGAGATGATGAGCATCATCACAGTGATGATCATTTCTCTGTAACCCAGGCTTTCTGCTTCAGGATCTGTGCACGCTCACAGAACAAGGAGACCTTTAAACATCTTTCTTTCTTTTTTTTTTTTTTTGGAAGTGACATCAGAAACAGCAGCATGTGACATCACGTGATGGCGGAGCTTCAGTTCATCCTTTGTCATCCTTTTTTTTTTTTTTTTTTTTTTAATAGGACAGGGGGAAAGAATGAAAGAAAGAGGGGGAGAGGAAGAAAGAAAACCAAAGGGGAGAAGAGACGGTGAGAAGGGGGGGGAAGAGAGAAAAAAAAAAAAAAACACTCCTGGGTCACCTGTATGGAGAGAAAGAAAAACAAAAAAACAGGGGAGACAGCAAACAACAAAGAGCAACATAATAAAAAAAAAAAAAAAAAAAGCACCATCACAATAAACTAGCTAGTCATAGATATCAATAGTTACTAAATAATAAACGATATTGTGCAGCACGCAAGATAGACAGCGCACAGTGTGCTTTGAGGCAGCAGCCAAGAAAGCTGTAGTCCGCATCTGTGAATACCCATGTGTACACCTGTGTGCATACCTGTGTGGATCAGCATGCTTGCATTCCAAAGGTTTCTCCATGTAATGATCTGCTAGAGAGTGTGGGGAGCCACAGCCCTGTCCTCTATGGTATCAAGCAGGTATGGAGGAGATCAAAACTCCAGACATCCAGAGGCCCCCAGAACACAAGAGACCAAGGAAGACCCACAGAGGGGCAGCTGCGCCACTGTCCCAGTAAGAGCTAAGGAGAGTCCCAGATGAGGGCTCATTCAGCAGCCGCGGAGCAGAAGCCAGGGGGAGTTGCAGTGACGCGCCCGTGAGCTCCGCCGGCAGCCAGCTGTGCCTGAGTGACCGAGCCCCAGGCCGAGAGGCCGGGGGCACCCCACCTCCAAAGTGGCCCGAGCGAGCCCCAATAAGCGGCCGCCAAGGAGTGAGCCGGTGTGTACCCGGACGCCCACCCCCAGATACAAAGAACCACCAACGCACCGATACCGATACTTTAAACATCATTTCACTAAATGGATGGACTGAGCTCAGCCTACAGATGAACTGGTGCCAGAGATCATAAAGAAAATCAAACAGTCAAATTCAACACTTTTAATGGAAATATGAGATTAATGCTGCAGACAATCATGAAGCTGCTGAATTCATGAACATCAAGAATGCAGCGAGTGGTAAAATAAAGATTTGACCTCAGTGTGCTCAGTGTTCCTGTCTATTCCTAACATATTCCTAACATGATAGCTGCACTTTAGAGCTCTAAAACTGGAACTGACACATGTTTAAACTCTACATGTTACTCAGTACATTCAGTTCTGACACTCGCCCACAGTCCAACAAAGGAAACATGGAGATCACATCAGTTTGTCACCAAAGTCTAATTATTAGGGCAACTTAACCTGTTATTATCTCGTTAACTCATTAACTGATTAACGTCAGCAATTATTTTAATCACAGTTTTTAAAATCATGATTATTGTGAAAGTGCTCACTGGCTCTGAATATAAAAGCCATGGGTCACAGGAGGGATGTTGATCAGTGCTGGCTTGAAATGGGCGTCATTATGCATCTCAGCCAATGGGAGCATTGAGGGTGGGCCTAATACTACTGCACCGCTCACATGACCCAGGACAGAAAGAAAGGGGCGGGGACAGAAACATGGAGACAGGTACAGATCTTTGACATGTTCATTTTAAACTGTTCCAGGAGGCAGTGTTGATACAACTAAAGTTATCTGTTGTTGAAGAAGTCAGTCTGAGGAACGTTCTTAGGATCAACAAATGACGGCATGTATGAGCCTCAAGACGCAGCATCACAAGAAGAACACATGAGCTGTAGAAAAAGGAGAGACTACGAAAGCCACGGCGTTACAACATGAACCAGCTGTTGGTCTCTCTGGAGACTACTGGACGTAGCTGGGTAACCATGGTTACCTGGGAGTTACAGAAACGTGCAGAACATGCGATTCATGTTGCACAGCAGTGGGACATTTGAAATACAGTCAGCACACTCAGTACAGATAGTGCATCAAATATGATGCTGCTGCCAGACGTCTGCCTTTGAACACGTCCCTGCATCGCGCACAACACCAAGGTTGCCATGGCAATCACAGCTGACAGGGACAAAGCACACAGCTGGAAGCCTGAAGGTATATTTAACATGATGTATTTCTCAGTGTCCTGTCTGTGTGTGAGAGACAAACAGCCTCTGTATGTGTGTGTAAATACAGCATGAATATGTAGAGGACATGTTTGTGGATATAAGTAAATGAAAGCTCTGCGTCATTTGAATCTTCTTGTTTCTGTTGCAGGTCTGTGACTGAACTTCTGGGAGGAGAAACGTTGGTTTCATGCTCTGTGATTCTGTGTTTTGTCATCTCTCTCAGGTGATGCAGAGCTCAGATGATGACCCCGCCTACGTGGTCAAATTCAAGTCTACATTCAGAACAGACCTGGAGACACGCAAGCAAAATGCCAACATTGTATATGTGAAAACTGCTGCTGGAGCCAGATTCAAGGAGCTCAAGTGTTTACCCAGATCTTACTGAACTTACTGCAGGAACAGAGGGTTGTTGGAGGGAAACCTGTGGAAGCAACAACATCCGAGCCACCAGAGAAGAAGTTGGCCCTGTTGGTGCTTCATCAGAGTGTGAACAGGAGGAAGACTCAGCTGAGAACAGTGTGGTGGATACAGAGCAGAGCCCACCATCAGTACAGAGGCCTGTCCATTAGAGTGCTGCTCCAACATGCAGCACATGTACTTGGCCACAGCTGCAACATCTGTACCTGTGAAAGCTTCTTCTCTGTTGCTGCTCATATTGTGCAGAAGAAGAGAGTTTCTTTATCATCAGAAAATGTCAATGAGCTTGTGAGTCCTAGCAGCTGGCTCGGTGCAGGGGAGGAAGAACATGTCAAGTCAGAGGAAGATAAATGCAGTTCATGTTTTCAACTCAACCTGGACTGTTGAAAGAGTTTTTCTTTGTCTTGTTGACTCTATGACCTCAGTGATCTTTGCTGGGCCTTAATGCTCTGAACAAAGCTGCACATCACAAGACTAAATAGAAATGAATCAGTCTTTCATTCTCACTGCTGTTTGACTTCAGCTCTCAATGTCCCACCATAACCCATGGAAAGAATTACTGTCCATCCAGGCTGCTGAACATGAAGCTGATGAAGGTGGAGTATTGTGAGGGCTGATGGAGATGATGATGATGAATCCAGGAGCAGTGGGTGGATGGCAGCATCAGCATGAAGGATCAGTGTGAGAACACATCATCATCCACAAAGGAAACCAGTCTGAGTGTCTGACGCTCTTGTTAGAAAGACGCAGTCCCAGCAGTTAGCTTGTCTGCTAGTTAGCTGAGAGCTAGCTCAGTTGTACATTGAATACCAAACTGTGTAAACCAGGGGTGTCAAACATATGGCCCGTGGGCCAAATCCAGCCCTTGAGATAATTTCATATGTCAAATATTGATGAATTTTCAGGCTTGCTGATAATCAATGTGAGCACGGCTGAGATTTTATTCTGATGAGCAAACCATGTGGCCAAACACTTTAAGAGACAGACTGGGATCATACCATTATGTGAAAGAGGACGGAAATGTCCCATAGACAGCAAGGGTAGTGGTAGAGACCAGTACACAGAGAAATGGGAGCTGTACTGAAATGCAAGCGTGTCAGGAAAGAGTGAAAAGGCAAAATGAGCAGCATCTGGCTGCATTTCAGTGATATTGGAGACCACAAAGCTGAGTGCAACATTTATACAGGAGATATACAGGAGACGCTGAGAGTAGAACTGATAAAATTAGGAGCTGGCTAAAGTGAGACCCATTTTTATTTCCACCCATTTTCCACTGTGGAGGACAAAAGGTTTCAAACTGGTCCAGGTCTTAAACCTCACGTGTTCTTCCTAATAGCAGTAAATGGATAAAAATAAGGCTTTTATGAAAACACTGAATACAACTTGCTGCCTTTAAAAAGACTAAATGTACAGTTCAGTATTGAATACTACATAAAATAAACTATATATAAAGTGTGTCTGAATGGCAGAGATGCAGAACTATGTGCATGTAGCACAGAGCCACGGCTCAGTGTCTGAATGAGTCTCACAGACCTGAATGTGCTGTTGAAGCCATTTATAATTATAACGTAATTCTTTACTCGTTTGATCTGCTCCTTACCACAAGCCACCAGACGTAGAAGGTTTTGGACTTTTAACTATATTTTCTGAAGTTTTACAACTTTTCTTACTGTTAAAAACCTCGTTATGGCCGTTCATGCTGTACAAAGTAATTAGACATGTGTGGTATCTACAGAAACGTCAGAATCTCAGCTAAAAGTTCACAAAACCATCTCAACAACCACCAAACAGCTGAAACAGCAGGTGAACAGATCACACAAAAAAGATGTAAACACAAATCCCCCTGATCATCTGTTTTTTAAACATGAAGCGTAGTTTTGGACGTTCATTTACTGCTGGTTCAGTGAATTTTGGTTGGACAGTGATGAAACCTGCAGCCTCAGAATCTGTGAGAAGTCTGCTTTCAGCATAAGAGTACGTTGCCCTTCAAAACACCTCCACTTCTCCTCTTATTAGAGGACTGCCTTATTATTAATCTGCTAATTCTGTCAGTTGATGAAAGAAAAATGCTTGATCTCACCTGAGAGTTTCCAGTGTACAGTGTGGACTCTTCAGTCCTTCAGACAGAAGCTTCACGCCTGAATCCTTCAGGTTACTGTTACTCAGGTCCAGCTGTCTCAGATTAGAGGTCTGAGAGCTGAGACCTGAGGCCAGAGCTTCACAGCTTCTCTCTGACAGGTCACAGTGACTCAGTCTGAAAAATAACAGATAAACAATTACAAAAATAAAATACTTATGTTGAAGTGTAATGAGATACTATTATATTTAGCAATATTTCATCTTGTTTTGTCAGGAAACTGAGCACTGATGCAGAGCAACATGTGGAGAGAATCAGAGGAGAAGAAGTGAAGAGAGAACAGCAGTAAAACAACACTGAATTGTTCAGTGTGCTTTTGATATCAACAGAATGTGTCAAACTTCTTTATTTTGTATTTGTTTTAGTAGAATTGATGATTATCACTTAGATAACAACCACAGGCCAGGTCTAAATTGCACTTTGGTGACAGTTACACCCAGAAATATTTCAGAAACGTGGACAATTTGTGCTCCATTGTATTCAGTATTGAACAAACTGAGTACCGATGACCACTTAATATTTTTGATATTTTATTTGAGTTGTTCCACCTGATCTGTGTTAACTAGAATAAACATTTAAAAGCTAAAGCTATGATCACATATGTACTTACAGAGCTTTGTTGGAGGCTTTGACCACTGGCAGCAGCCTCAGAAGAGCCTCCTCTGAAGCAGAGTATTTCTGCAGGTCAAACACATCCAGATCTTCTTCTGATGACAGTAAGATGAAGACCAGAGCTGACCACTGAGCAGGAGACAGTTCATCTGTGGAGAGACTTCCTGATCTCAGGGACTGTTGGATCTCCTCCACTAGAGAACGATCATTCAGTTCATTCAGACAGTGGAACAGATTGATGCTTTTCTCTGCAGACAGATTCTTACTGAGCTTCTCCTTGATGTACTGAACTGTTTTCTTATTGGTCAGTGAGCTGCTTCCTGTCTGTGTCAGCAGACCTCGTAGGAGAGTCTGATTGGTCTGCAGTGAAAGACCCAGGAGGAAGCGGAGGAACAAGTCCAGGTGTCCATTTGGACTCTGTAAGGCCTTGTTCACAGCACTCTGGTGGAGAGACTCTTTTTTTCTAAAAAAACTAGACTGCTTGGAGGTTGTTTGTTGTTGTTCCAGCAGATTGAGTCCAGAGTTGCTGAAGGTCAGATGGACATGAAGAGCAGCCAGAAACTCCTGAACACTCAGATGGATGAAGCAGAACACCTTGTCCTGGTACAGTCCTCTCTCCTCTTTAAAGATCTGTGTGAACACTCCTGAGTACACTGAGGCTGCTCTGATATCGATGCCACACTCTGTCAGGTCTGATTCATAGAAGATCAGGTTTCCTTTCTGCAGCTGATCAAAAGCCAGTTTTCCCAGAGACTCCATCATCTTCCTGCTCTCTGGACTCCAGTGTGGATCTGTCTCAGCTCCTCCATCATACTTGACCTTCTTCACTTTGGCCTGAACCACCAGGAAGTGGATGTACATCTCAGTCAGGGTCTTGGGCAGCTGTCCTCCCTCTCTGGTTTCCAGAACATCCTCCAGAACTGTAGCAGTGATCCAGCAGAAGACTGGGATGTGACACATGATGTGGAGGCTTCGTGATGTCTTGATGTGGGAGATGATGCTGCTGGCCTGCTCCTCATCTCTGAATCTCTTCCTGAAGTACTCCTCCTTCTGTGGGTCAGTGAACCCTCTGACCTCTGTCACCATGCCAACACAGTCAGGAGGGATCTGATTGGCTGCTGCAGGTCGTGTGGTTATCCAGAGGCGAGCAGAGGGAAGCAGTTTCCCCCTGATGAGGTTTATCAGCAGCACATCCACTGAGGTGGACTTTCTAGGGTCAGTTAGGATTGTAGTTTTGTGGAAGTCCAGAGGAAGTCGACACTCATCCAGACCATCAAAGATGAACACAACCTGGAAGTCTTCAAAGCTGCAGATTCCTGCTTCTTTGGTTTCAGTAAAGAAGCGATGAACAAGTCCCACCAAGCTGAACTTTTCCTCTTTCAGCACATTCAGCTCTCTGAAAGTGAATGGAAATATGAACTGGATGTCCTGGTTGGCTTTGTCTTCAGCCCAGTCCAGGCTGTATTTCTGTGTTAAGACTGTTTTCCCAATGCCAGCCACTCCCTTTGTCAGCACTGTTCTGATTGGTTCATCTCTGCCAGGTGAGGCTTTAAAGATGTCTTCTTGTCTGATGGTTGTTTCTGGTCTGTCTGGTTTCCTGGATGCTGTTTCAATCTGTCTGACCTCATGTTCATCATTGACCTCTGCAGTCCCTCCCTCTGTGATGTAGAGCTCTGTGTAGATCTGATTCAGGAGGGTTGGGTTTCCTGCTTTAGCGATGCCCTCAAACACACACTGGAACTTCTTCTTCAGGGTGGATTTAAGGTTACGATGACAAACTGCAGCTTGAAGTTCTGAATGAGAAGAAAAATAAACACTCAATTCCAAAAAGAACTAATCTTTAAAACATGTTGCTCCATCTTCCATCTCTGGAAAATGTTCATTTATCCAGCAGCTTAAATCTTTAGATAAATCCTCTTACTGCTCTGCAGACGGTCAGCCAGCTCCTCCTGCTTCATTCTCCTCAGGAAGTCCACTGTGATCTTCACAAACGCCTCTCTGCTGCTGCTCCTCTGACTCTCTAAGCATTCTGGGTAACCTGGACTCAGAACCTTCTGGATCTTCTTCAGCTCGTTCTTCACAAAAGTGATGATGTTGTCCTCCAGCAGCTGGAACAGAATATTTATGAATGAGCCAATCAGACTGAAATCATGGAGCCAAACATCAGATCCATGTTGGACACACTGACGATCCACTGGTCTACAAAGAGCAGCATGGAGATGACTGTGAACAGAACAGATGTAACAGTAGTTGTTGTACATGTACAGACCATAAATATGGAGTCCAGCTGTGTTTGATGCTGCTGGGCAGACTGACCACTGGGAACCTCTGAGCTCTGCTGGTCCACTCTGTGGAGGAACCATGAAGGATTAGATCAACACAGGATAAAGATCCAGGAGTTTCTGCTCAAATAACTTCATCTGAATCAAGTCTGTCAAGTTTTAAACTCTCAGATTGTGAACATATCAGTAATTTTCAGTCTGTTTTCATGGACGTCCTTTCAGTGGTGATGTCAGGGATGATTTTGAAGAAGCTCATCAAACTGAACCATCAGCAGATCACTGCTCCAAAACCAGAACATGATCCGAGGTCTCCCTCCACCACCAGAACACCAGCTTTACTAACGTGGTAGATCAGTGTAGTACAGATCAATAACTGATGAGTCATTTGATCAAAATCACTGAGTGCTTCACGTCTGACCCTCTGATGCTTCTGTAGACATTTTGCATATTTAATGAATGTCTGACAGTTTTACATTCATTCTATGAACACAGTGGAAATGTTGTGTTATAGTCTCCATGTTGTTTCCAGCATCATAAATTCTTAAGTTCAGAAAATTAGATTCTTTCTTCACAGCTGAAAAACAACAACATTTATTCTCTATTGAAATCTGCATCGTCCACTCCAAAGGTCACAATCTGAAGGTAACATCTGGTTTTGTTCCCTGTGGTTAACTCTGAGCATCAGTATGGTGGGATTTATCCACTACATCCACACCACTGTGGTTCAGTGTTGTCCTGATGGAGTAACAGCAGCCAGTATGATCCAGGCTTTAGCTGCTGGGTCTCTGTGTGACCTCTCAGACTGTTTAACAGATCAGACACAAAGAGAATCAGAGCAGCTCTGTTCTTTAAAGACAAACATGAACCCACTCAGGTCACACTTTCCCCACAGATATGAGCATCACTGTCCTCAAACAGCAAATGACCAAGTCGAACATTTGGATCTTTTCTCTTTCATTGTTTTCTTTTTAATGGATCTTTGTAACAATCTGAGGATGTTTCAGGTCATATTTATCCAGGAAACACAAACATGTAAAGGAGTCATCACAGCTCTCTGACCTCGTTGCTCCAGGTTCACCACTGAAGCCTGGAACGTTGCCTTTGGACTCGTCACTCCTCACAGACGGACAGCTGGACCCTGCAGACTCTGCTCTGTCCTCCTCTTCCTCCATCATCATCTTCAGTCAGTCTGAGAGGTAAACCACAAACACTCAGTGAGTTCACATTAACAGGAGGAACTGAGTTACAGTCGCTGACCTCTGACCTGTCATGTGACCATGAAACCAGGTCAATATGTCTGTAGGTTCAGTCATCCAGGTCATGTGATCTAAGGAGCTTGGAGAGAAAAGAGACGTCTTTAAGTTTCTGGAAGACGTTTCATCTGAGAAGCTTCTTCAGCTGTGATCTGGATGACGCTCACCAATGATCATGTGATGAGTCACATGATCAATAGTGGGTCAACAATATAACAACAATATAAACACTTATTTCAAGGAGGAAACTGAGAGCATTCGCACCAGGAGCACAAACATCTGGAGCACAAACATCTGGAGCAGCATGTCGATGCTGTCGGCTGAGATCCTGAAGACTGAAGTCAGGCAGCTCCAGCAATGATCCACTGATGTGTTTTTATTCCATGTATGAATGTTGTTATTGACAGAGATGACGTTTGTGTGTCAGTGATGCAGTGACTGTTGTTGTTACCTGTACAGGCTGGTTAGACTCTATGAAACAGATCATACAGATCTCTGCATGTTAGAAGAGACTATTAAAGGTCATGAATGAGACAAAGGCAGGGAGGCGTCCTTTACAGCTAAACAGCAGAGTGAGAGAACAGCCAGCACCTCTACATTTATCACATTATACAGCACATGTATGATACTGACAGGGATGAGAAGAATTTAGTGATTCTGATCCCATCATTGATATTACTTATTGATTCTCAGTAGCTCTGCTCTGACAGTCACCACCATCACTGAGCAGCATATCAAAGACATTTGTGCACATTAACTGCATGTTGTGGCTCAAATGTTTGTGCATGTTGGAGGCATTTCCTCTTTGTTGTGATCAGTGTTGGTCATTACTCAAAACAGTCATTATTACACATATTACACAGAACACTTTCATTAAAAGTAATGGAGTACGTTACTTCATTACTCCTCATAACATTACTTTGATGTTACTGTGTAAAATGAACAAATGAGCATGTAACAACATAAAGCTGAGGTACAGCCCCACACACCAACACAGATCCTGATGAGGTCACGTGATGTTTCTCTGAGTGTTTATGATAGAGCTGGGCGATATGAGATTTTTTCATATCACGATATGTTTTTTTCATTTCAGGCGATAACGATATCTATCACGATATCAGCCAAATAACTATATTTGTAAGATTTAAATGTGCCGTTGCTCACAAGTAAAATGTGAAATAATCAGCAGCTTGTTTTTATTTAAATATTTATTTCCCATAATAAGTTCAACAGGGTAGATGTACTTAAGGAACATGAGACTTTTTCAGATAAATAAAGGCAAATATTGCAAACTACACAAAAGGCAGCCGCTAAAGCGTTTAAGTTTCAAAATAGAACAAACGAAACAGACTAAATTGTCAATTCCACTTAGAAACAAAATATTAATTCTAAAAATAAATCTTAGTTTGTTTTACAGAAGAACAGACAAAACTGACTAACTTTTGTCAATATCAAATAAACTGAGAACTAAAAGGAAATTCTCAATCTCTCCTTGTTGTATAGCTGAGCTTTTCAAACAGTTTTAACAGTTACTTTAGTCTGACAAAAGCCGAATGACGAATTAGCGCTTCCAGTCAGAGACTGAGGCTACGTCCACACGTACACGGGTATTTTTGAAAACGGAGATTTTCCGTTTTCGTTTTAAAAATAATCCCGTCCACACATAAAGGCAGAAATGAAGGAAAACGCTGCTATGAACATGCCAAAGCAGCAGGTGGCGCTAGATTCCTAACCGTGCCGAAATGCTGGCCAATCAGAAGTCTAGAAGCCTCGGTGGGAAAAAGTAAACAAAGCTGGGGCATAGAAGCAGAACCGAGTCGTAAGTGTGGAGGGACAGTAACTGTGTGTATATGTAAGCATTTAAACACTGCAGAGAGTAGAATTAACAGTATTGTAGAAATTCATTTCACCGAAACAATAACGTGGCGCACAGTGTGACGCATGCACCAGTTTATTGTATTTCCAGACTTGCTTTCGGCACATTTACAGTGAACGCTACTGTTTTTTGTCAGACTTATAGCCGAAATACCTTCACACTACGGAACTTCTATGGCTCTTCCGTTCGACAATCTCTCCGGCATTGGAACCATCATCTGTTTTCTCTTCGGTCATGCTCAGTTGATTTTTCTAGTCGGCACACTCATTTCCTCCATTACCCGCTGGCTGCTTCCCAAACAAACACACGTGCGGCTTGGCACTTGTGCTATACGGTAACAAGTCACGCGACGTGACACTGCGGCTGTGATTGGTTCGGCTCTGCGCTACTTAATTTGGATTGGCTGACCTTTTTTTTTTTTTTTTTTTTGAGGACAAGAGCGGCGAGGTCTATCGCGATAGCTTAATTTCTCTATCGAGTAAAAGTTATATCGCGATACATATCGTTATCGTTCTATCGCCCAGCTCTAGTTTATGAACACAAATCAAAGATGAAACAGCACAAAGACACTTCAAAGTGATTCTACTGTAGAAACATGAACAGGTAGAAACCTGCAGCCTGACTGCTCATCACTTTGTTACCTGTTCAAGTTCAGCAGCAGCAGCTCACTTTATCACGTTGCTGGTCTGGGGTCAGTGTTTACTCAGCTTTAACTCACTCTGGGTTCTTGGCTAGCTTAGTGTTAGCTTTGCGTTAGCTTAGCGTTAGCATGCTGTGTGCTAGCTTAGCGTCAGAGCTCTGCAGGTGTCTCCTGTGTAAATATTAATCACAGTGACAGTAAAGGAGGTAAAGGGCTGTGACGTCATCACGTACGCTGCGTCCTCTGTGGGCTCTGACTGAACTCAAAGTACAAACTACAAGTACACAAACACGAACGTAGCTCAGAGTGGCGGACACACTCGGCCTCGTTGGTCCAGCTGTGAGTCCGTTACCGTGAACTATGGAGCGGCAGATTTGTGCTGAACTAAGCTGCACACAGCTGATGTTAGCCAGGAAACATTACACACTGACTTTAATGGAGAGACCGGAAATACAAACACACACAGTTTGTTGTGTGAAGAAATCAAACACGAGCTGAACAAACAGTAAAGTTCCTAAAGACAAACTGTTAAAGGAGGAAACAAAGCAAACTTACAGTTTCTTCACACACCAACAACAAGCTCCACTCCACACCTGGACACTAAACACGGACACACAGGTGAGCTGCTTCCTGGAAGGAGGCGGGACTCCACCTGAAACTCAGCACAGGTGGGAGGGGCTCAGCTCTGTGTGTGCTGATGTGTTAACTTTAAAAATATGCCGTCTGACTGCTCAGACTGAGTCAGAGTAAAGTTCACATGCTGACGTGTGGAGACATGAAACCTTGTTGTAGCTGCAGGTGTGAACACACTGATCCCAGATCAGCTCTGCTGTATTTGTAACATGAACATTTCTGCTGCAAAGCTTCAAATGTTCAGCATGTTTCTCTGTTTCCAGTCTATAGATCCAGTCACACTTTCTACCTTCACCTGTGCAGTAAAGACTGAGAGCAGAGCTGAAAGCAAGCGTCCAATCAGTGAGCAGCATCAACACCTGAGCTTCATTCAGACTCTGTTATTGAAGATGTTGTTGGTACAAAGTTCATCTGCTGCTCACATGAATCCATGAAAGATTTATTTCACTGAATGTTTCTTCAAAGCTCGTTTCAACCTGTTGAAGTCATGAATGAAAGTGCAGACTGAGAGTGGATCACATGATGTTTGAGGTGTGTCATGTGACATGTTCAGTATTGTCACACATGTCTAGATTGTCCCTGATATCATAACTGCTCAAACACTGATGATTATATTTGAAGAATTATTCCTGATGGCAGCAAAGTTTGAATGGAGCTCTCTGTCTGTGCTGATTTGTCGCCCTCTGGAGGTCAAAGCACAAACTGCATGATGTCACTGTAACCACCACAGAGACAGGAAGTGTTTTTATGACTGAAACACTGAAATGATGCTAACGGCTGTCGTTAGGCTCACTGACAGCAGTGCTGATGTGTTCATGTCAAACACTGGCTCAGGTCAGACTCCTTCATCCTTCTCCAGCGTGAGGCCGCCCTCAGACCCACAGGAGCCCTGACCTTTGACCTCCTGACCCTAACCATTTTAGTCTTGTTGCATCTTTAAATGCAAATCCATCCAAACTGTAGCCGAGCAAAAGAAGCTGGAAGCTGCTGCTGTGCTACATTTGTCATTTCCTTCTTTCACTACCATCCATGTCAAAGTGCTGAAGTCATCTGATCACTTTAATGCAGTAAAGCAGGAGCTGTAAGTCTGACATTTATTTACTGTCATTACAAACACACACAGCTGGATTAGCATTCAGACAAAGGGCTGAAAAAAAATCAGCATTTGATTATTATTATTATATATCCTGTCTATCTGTCAGTGCTGAAAGCAGACGTCACTGATCACATGACTCTGAGGGATGTTTCCAGCACTTTGCTGAATCTGAGCCATGAAGATTTAAGGCTCAGCTCTGAAGGCAAAGCAGGTCTGAGCCTGTGTTAGCAAGCTGTACCTAATAAAGTGGCAGCAAGGACTCAGTCAGTAATGATCAGAGCCAGCAGGGGGCAGCACAGAGAGGTGAGGAGCTGTCAGAGAAGCAGGCTCACATCAGACTGGCCATATTCCATCATCTATACCTGAAATAATCATCAAACACACACAGAGCAGAAACATGTGGAAACATCTGGAGCTCAGTCTCAGTTTGATCCCTCAGAGGTTTACCTCAGTCCTGCTCCTCTACTTCCTGTTTACAGCGCACACATCATGCTGTGTACTGAGGGTCATGTGGTCAAAGTGAGGCCCTGGTACTCTGACAGAGAGCGAGCACAGTTATCCTAATGTGTGACATCACTTCTAACCACAGAGCATTCAGCTTTCACAGCAGCCAACATCCTGTCACACTGAGCATGTGCAAACACAGCAGCCAACATCCTGTCACACTGAGCATGTGCAAACAGAGCAGCCAACATCCTGTCACACTGAGCATGTGCAAACACAGCAGCCAACATCCTGTCACACTGAGCATGTGCAAACACAGCAGCCAACATCCTGTCACACTGAGCATGTGCAAACACAGCAGCCAACATCCTGTCACACTGAGCATGTGCAAACAGAGCAGCCACAATCCTTTTTTTTTTTTTTTTTTTTTTCATACTTTAATTAAATTTATGCACATATTACAATCTCTCGTTGGGAGACAACATTAGTGCAACAACATCTTGAAAAGGTTGAATAAGAAACCAAACGAAATAGGAGAAAACTAAAAGCAAGAACAAAAAAAAAAACAAAAAACAAAAAAAACACATATATATATATATATATATATATACATAAATATATATATGAAGGCCATTCTTATGACATATAACAGTTTCCTTTCTGTGAACACTTTAACATACATGTGGCTTACTTAGTACACCAAAAACATAATCATTAAAAGGATAGAGATTGAGTCCCATTGTCGCATATCAAAGCAGCCTCTTTACATGAATCCCTCAATAATTCTAAAGATGACAAAAAAGATTTCAATTCAATTTTCAATACAGTTAGGGAAGGTCTTTTACTTTGCCATTTGCATTTGTGTATGTGGTATTTGCCCATAATTATCACCACCTTGTGTAGCATGGACAGTTCCTTAGATGGATCACCATTATTATATAAAACTTGTGTTAGAGTCAGTGGGGTCATCCCATCTATTCTTATACTCAACCAGTCTACTAAATCTTGCCAAAAGTCAGTCGTTACTGAGCAGGAAAAAAACAAATGATCAATACTTTCCGCATTTTGTGAACAAAATCCACATGGCTCTACCTCAAACCCAAACCTTTTTTTAAGCATTTCAGCTGCTGGGTAATATCCATTAATTATTTTAAATTGCATTTCTTTGACTTTGGGGGGGATAGGCCATTTTAAAAAGTGCGTATATTTGTTCGTTATTTTAATATTACTCCCTTTTAGTTTTGTGTTACTGTTAAAGTCGTGAAATAATTTGTTTTTAAATATCTTGTTCATGGTTTTATTATTACAGTTTTTATCCGTCAAAGGAATCTGGTTTAGATGTAAAGAAGGTAGACTAATTTGTGCCTTAGAGTAATACAAATAACCTTGAATCAAACTCAACAGAGGTAAGGGGATTGCCTTACAAACCTTGTCATATTCTCTAAGGGAACACTGAATGTTAAACTTCGTATTAAAAACACCCACTGAGAGAAACTGACCCCTTTCATCAAGTAAGTCTGTTATAAAGATTATGTTTTTTTCATACCACTCTTTAATAAACAATGACTTCTTATTAATTGTAATTGTTCTGTTATTCCACAAGGTGGAGCAATGTGGTGAAAAGTTATGGGCAAACACCATCTTCCAATAAGACAAGACCTGCTTATGATATTCTGACAGTTTCACAGGCAACTTCAATATATCAAAATCACATTTCAGGAGAAAATCCAACCCTCCCACCTTTTTGAAAATATTTTTTGGGATATGGAACCATATGGAGTCAGGTTTCAAGAGGAAGGCTTTTATCCAGTTTATTTTAAAAACTCCAACCATTGATTGAAAATCAATTGACTTTATACCACCTTTAGCGTAATCTTTGACAAGTTGTGATTTTTTAATGTAATGTGTTTTATTGCGCCAAATGAATTGATAGATTATAGAGTTAATCTTTTTAATACTTTTCGGGGTAATGTATAGTGAGTATGCTGGATAAACCATCTTTGAGACGCCCTCTGATTTGGATAATAGATTGCGTCCAAAAATTGTAATATCTCTCGTCAACCAATGATTTAGTGTTTTGGACATGCCATCAATTTTGTCTTTTAGGTTTTTTGATTCTCTAGTGTTGATGTCTTTGTTTAAATAGATGCCTAGATACTTGACTTCATTTTTCACTGGAATCGTCCTCATGCTATTTTCCAAACAATCATAAAGTGGCAAAAGTTCACACTTCTTTAGGTTCAGACACAAGCCTGAAGCTTTAGAAAAAATTGAAATGACATTCAATGCTTTCTCGAGTATTGATTTATCCTTTAAAAATATTACTGTGTCATCTGCAAACTGACTTATTTTCAGTTCAATATCAAAAATGTTTATTCCTTCGATGTCTGAATGGTTCACAATGAGGTAAGCCATTAATTGAGTGCAAAGAATAAATAATTTTGGAGAAATTGGGCAACCCTGTTGAATTCCACAGAATATGTCTATCCTAGATGTTATGCCTGGATTGAGCGAAACATAACTATAAATTTGCTTGTAGAACAGTTTGATCACTTTGCAAAATTTGTTTCCAAATCCAAAAAGTTCTAAAGATCTAAATAAAAAATTATGGTCTATTGAATCAAATGCTTTAAAAAAGTCAATAAATAGTATTAAACTTTCTGAATTAATAAAGGATCGATAGTCAATCATATCTAATATTAATCTTATGTTATTATGAATCTGCCTTCCTTTAATAAATGCTGATTGGCACTCATCAATCAATTTGGTTAAGACGCTTTTAAGCCTATTTGCATATACTAAGGCTAATAATTTGTAGTCGTTACATAAAAGTGTTATGGGTCTCCAATTGTCTAGCATTTGTAAATCTTTGTTTGGTTTGGGTAATAAGGTTATTAATCCTGTTTTCATTGTTGGGGATAGTTCTTCATTTTTTAAACAATCCAAAAAGCCATTAAATAACAAATCTTTAATGTCTTGCCAAAAGGTTTTATAAAATTCAATCGTTAAACCATCAATTCCAGGCGATTTTCCATTTTTCATTTGTTTTAGAGCTGTATCTAATTCGGATATATTCAAATCTTCTTCTAACCATGTTTTATCATCCTCTTCCAATTTTTTAACCTGATCTTTAATCATATCAAAAAAGATATCTGCATTTTCTTTTTCAGTTCTTGATTTATACAGATTACTATAGAACATGTTAATTTCCTCACTTATTTTGTTTGGTTCCTCAATTATAGTGCCATCCTTACTCAATTTAGTTATTTTTTCTTTGTTTGTCTACGCTTCTCTAGACTATAGAAATAAGATGAATTTTTTCTCCATGTTCAATCCACTTGGCTCTAGACCTTACATATGCTCCTTTAGCTTTAATCAAGTACACCTCATCTAGCTTATTTTGTAAAGATTGTAAGCGTTCTGACTCTTCCGCAGTCATACAGGGTTTACCACATAATAAATGAATTTGTTCAATTAGATTTTTCTGTTCACGTACGCGTAGGGCAGACACTTTCTTTCCCGTTTCTATAGCTAATTGTTTCACACTATATTTAAACCATTCCCATTTACTGACATTAGTCATACTCATATTGTTAATTTCTGATTTAAGTTCTTTAACTTGTTTACAGAAGTCTTCGTTTTGTAATAAACTATTGTTAAATTTCCATATGTTTTCAGATCTTTGTTGTTTACGTAGAGATAATAAGAGACTTATCAGACAATGATCAGTAAGTGGGGTTGACTGGGTCTCACATTTCGTAACATATGATGATACTGTTTGGGAGACAAGCCAATAATCTAATCTTGAACATACGTTTTTATTTGATGGACTAAACCAAGTATATTTCTTCGTATTTGGGTTTGTCATCCTCCAATAATCGATCATATTGGTTGTCGTACAAAAGTCACAAATAATGCTATCGTGTTCTGGTTGATTTCCTCTGTGTGGTTGTCTGTCAAGCCATGAGTTAGGAGCCAAGTTAAAATCGCCTCCAGTTATTACCTGGGTAGAACCATATGTAGTACTCCACTTTGCAATTAATTTACTTAAGTTAGACATCATATTTCTATTTAGCGACCTGTTATTGTATCCATACACGTTAATAAGAATAATTTTCTGTTCACAGACTTCTACCAACACCATGATCCAATGCCCCATTCCGTCGCTTTTATGATCAATAACTCTCCCTGCAAATTTGTTGAATAAGATCATAACTCCTGCTGAGTGAGTAGTACCATGTGAATAAAGAATACTATCTCCCCATTGATGTTTCCAAAATGTTTCCTCTTCCTTACCAGAATGTGTTTCTTGTAAAAACAAAATGTTTGCCTTAATTTCCTTGCAGAATAAGAACATGGCCTTACGTTTGACATTGTTTTTTAAGCCTCGAACATTTAAGGAACTTAATAGAACAGCCATCTATAAGATAAAGAAAAAACAAAAACAAAAACGCAGGAACAAAATACAAAACAAGAACAGTAACGGCTTCCTTGGCACTTACTAGAAGAAAAAAAAAGTGCTTGAAGCAGGAATAAGCCTAGTGTCCTACCTATGTAATCATAACAGTACTCCGACCCTATCACAGTACTACCCCTTTATATATGCGGCAATTTTAGCTCTGGATAGCCCACATTTAACTACGACTTTGCTTTTTGACCCTCTCCTATTTTTTATTTGTGTATTTTTAACAGATATGTATATATAAACATATATATATACACACATACATACCCACATTTTATGGTTAACTTGTAGTGACTTCTTCAAGTGCATCTCACAGATCGATCCTTTTACCGTCTATTATTGCATAACCCTCCTTTAGGAATGCTCTTTTGCCGTTGTTTCGAGCTTCCTGCACCTTGGGCCACAGCTTGATCCGAGCTTCACGGTCTTCTTTGGAGAAGTCCTCTTTAAATTTTATGTTCAGTTCTTTGCAGACCCTGGCCTCTTTGGATTTCCTCCATACTTCATCCCTTGCCGTCCTCATGCTGAACTGTATGATGATTGGTCTTGGCACCTTGTTGCTCACTGCATTGTCTTTCTTCCCCAGTCGGTGTACTGTATCAACCATGAGCTGCAGTTTTTCCACTGATACAGGAACCACTCTTGTTAGAATGCCGATCACTGTTTCACGTGTATTCTCGTTGTCCTTCTCTGTCAGACCCAAAATTCTGAGGTCCCATCTTCTGCGGTAACGTGCACTCTCCCGACAGCTCTCCTTTAATTCTTTGTTTTCCTTCACCAGCGACTCCACCTTCGTCGTCAGCTTGTCAATTTCCTCTCTGTTTTTTTGGGTCGCCTGTGTATTTACTTCAATGCGTTGTTCGAAGGCTTCCAACTTCTTTTCAAGCGAATCAAACCTTTCCTCGCATCTCTTTGTGAAGCCAAGTAAAACTTCATATACATTCTCGATGCTCACCTGCTTCTCAGTAGTTTTGCTTTTCATTTTTTTGGGATTGGGACTTGGTAACGGAGTGTGGTCACCTATGGGTCTTCCGATCTCTTTCTGAAGTTCCATCTCTTCTATATCTTCATCCTCACATGCTTCTTGCATAGCAGCAAGGTTGTAATCGTGGTCGGAAAGGCTACCTGCTAGCTTGGGGTTAGCCATTTTTATCGCTCTAAGTTTATCTTTGTGTCTGCCTGAAGGTCTGTCAAAGTAACTTCCAGGGGGTTTCGCTTGTGTTCTACTTCCTTTTGGAGTAACAGTTTGTCAGTAAAGTATTTTTCAGGACATCAAAATCACGTTTCTTAATCAGACCCACAGATTGTACAACCGCTTATTCCGCCATTTTTCTCCTTCCCGCGAGCAGCCACAATCCTGTCACACTGAGCATGTGCAAACAGAGCAGCCACCATCCTGTCACACTGAGCATGTGCAAACAGAGCAGCCAACATCCTGTCACACTGAGCATGTGCAAACAGAGCAGCCAACATCCTGTCACACTGAGCATGTGCAAACAGAGCAGCCAACATCCTGTCACACTGAGCATGTGCAAACACAGCAGCCACCATCCTGTCACACTGAGCATGTGCAAACACAGCAGCCAACATCCTGTCACACTGAGCATGTGCAAACACAGCAGCCACCATCCTGTCACACTGAGCATGTGCAAACACAGCAGCCACCATCCTGTCACACTGAGCATGTGCAAACACAGCAGCCACCATCCTTTTTTTTTTTTTTTTTTTTTTTTTTCATACTTTAATTAAATTTATGCACATATTACAATCTCTCGTTGGGAGACAACATTAGTGCAACAACATCTTGAAAAGGTTGAATAAGAAACCAATTACAGAATCAGATGAAGAGACATGAAGGGATATTTGTGGTTTTATGCACAGAGTCAGAATCAGACTCAGAGGTGTTCCTCATGATGTTTGGTGATGGAAACAGTCTCATCGACGTTTCCATCACCAAACTAGAGAAACTAGTAGCTGCACGCAGCAGAGTTTAGCACAGCTGATCTCTGTGACACATCAACAGGAACAACATGTTGTTAAACAGGACTGTATAAAGACTCAGAGTCTGACTCACACCTGAACAATGAGGCTGTGCAGCATCGTCCTGTCACACCTGCTAAACCACTCGTATCAGTTTGAGCCCGAACAGTAACACGGTCACATGACCGACGAGGCCAACGCGCCCAGACGAACGTCTTCCTCGTGGAACTAACTTGTTCCTGTTATCAGATTTGTGAGCAGCAGCTGAAACTACCACACGAATAAATGTTCTTCAAACTGTTTGATTCCAGCCGATCAATAATCTATAATCATGAGGATTCAAACACAAGAGCTGAACGTGTGGTTACATTGTAACCTTGGTTCTCTGAGTGAGAGACTCTCTCTCCCCTCTGTCACATATGGAACAGAGGGGAGAGAGAGTGTCGGTGTGATGGAGGACATCAGGTCCAAACATCACAGAAACAAACAAACTGTTAAAGGAGGAAACAAAGCAAACTTACAGTTTCTTCACACAGAGACACCAACAACAAGCTCCACTGTCCCACTCTGATCCTGTCTCCTCCTCTTTTATTCTTGCTCTGAGCTCTTTTTGGGTGTGTGCTTCTGTCTCCACCCACAGGAATGCATTGATACACTGTTGATAACGACTCGAGAGCAGACGTGTTACAGAAAAATAACCTAAACACCTAAATAACGTAAAATAAACAGAATATTTATTAATATGTTTAATTTCTCTTTAAAAACTTTTCTGCTCCTCAAATCCTTTGTTTAAGTTCAATCTAAGGAAAGAAAAGCGTCTTCTTTAAGTTTCTCAAAGAAGTCCACGATCTGTAGGCTCATGGAAATTCATTTTGTTGTTCTTTGAGCAGAAACACCAGAGTCTAGAGCAGGAAAACGATCCCAGCAGGACGTCTCTGTTGGGGAAATATCCCAGTTATTCCCCTGAGCCTGGTTAGTGAACTGAGTCAGAGCTGTTCATCGATCCTACAGGTGCTAACATACAAACACGATCAGCAGCTTCTCTCATATGGAGAACACACTTCAACATCTGCAGCAAATCCTGTGTTTTATGTTGATGTGACCAACATCTTGTGTTGAGTCTTTGAAGATGAGGAGCCAAACACAGACAGTGGATCCAGAAGGACTGTTTATTCAGGGCTTTAATACGACTGAACTGATGCTTCACATCCTGTTTAGAGACGATCGACCAACACAGGCTCAGTCCTCACTCATCACACGGACTTCAGTCACACTGGGATCAACAGAGGAGACTGTTCACCATCACAGTTCAGCAACAATAATCAGAGCTTTTCTCTCTTGGTGAGGATCACATGTTCTGACACACAAAATATCTTCTGCTTTAACTCGTCTCTCTTTTTTAGTTTGGTTGTCGTGTTTTTTACTCTTTGTTCCTGTCAGTGTCAAATATGAGAGCAAACTGTTTTATGCAGGAGCCAAACCAACACCAAGCTGACCAAGAGAACCTATAACACCACCAGAATTTATTATCCAGACTTTACTGACAGATTTATGTGCAAGTAAAGCTGTTTTTTAAATTATGTTCACTGCTTTCAGCCAAGGAAGCATTCGTTCTTAAAAGTTCACGAAACGAGTAAATCCAGTTCAGCAGAGTTCCAGTTTGTAGCACAGCTGATCTCAGCTGATCAACAGTAACAACAGTAGGGGTGGGCCATAGAAACGATATACGATAGAAACGATATAAATTTGGCCAACGATAGAGATTGTGACTATACCGCATGTTGATGATGTCATCAAGCTGCGCCTGTTTTGGTCGAAAGCATCGCAGCAGCTACAACAATTATCATCTGCAATTATGGCGGGCGACAGTCATAACAAAGAGATGAAGCACTATTGAAATATGGCGAAAGCCAAAAAGTTAGCATTCATCCTCCAGCTTCACTGTGCTAATGTTATGCTAACATAGCTGTGTCGCTAGCAGTCATGTAGCACAACATTATATACCAGGTAGTCCAACTTCAGTAACCCTGCAAACGCCACTGCTGTTTAGTCTTCATTTATGTTGGAAGTGATAGCAGAGCTGTACGTTTGAATTAGTTTCAAAAATCTCTCAGTCAGAATATGCTATGAAATGTTTAGGTGGAAACTAGCGAGCTAACTTCCTGTTAACTTCTAACTCCGTTAAATTGAATAAATTCTGTTTTCGTGTTTCGCTCTCGCGTTGCCAGCGTTCAACTGCACCGTGAAGCCAGCATCTGCTTTTCCTTAAATCAACTTCTATTTCATAGCCGGCAAAAGCCAGGACGTCACTGACACCATAAACAAAATAAACAAACCTCGACTTCAATGTACTGGACTAATGGCCGCGTCTTCAGAATAAATTCTAATGTATTATTGCTACAGAAGCCAGTATTAGACAAAATTAAATGTGGAAGGTAAAGTGGCTGCAACTAGTCCAACGTAGTATGTTATTAGTATCTCGGTAGAAGCAGATTACTGCAACTAGACCAACATAGTATGTTATTAGTATCTCGGTAGAAGCAGTTTATTTAACACACTGGAATTCAGCCTCAACTTATGTTGTTAGTATCTCGCGCCAAAAACCAGACACCGACAAATTTACTGTGAAAATACATGTGACTCAGCGAACAGATTAATTTGGAAAGCCCAATATGCACATTTGGTATAATACAACAGGCTGTGCTTACCTTTTTGTTGTTAGACCGGTCTTCCGTTCGCCTCGCCCCACGATCTCACCAAAGGCCAAATCTGCACCTCCTCAGCACACCAAAGATCCGGGTCACGGCACCAAGTCCCCCTTTTTTCTGAAACAACACACCATTTACTACTCCATTTGTTTCAGAAACATCAACTGAGAAATCAGAGTTATAATCGGGGATTGCCAAATCTGCTGCACGAGACAGGGCCTGCTTTAATTCAATGAACCGCATTTCAGCTTCAGTGGTCCAGTTGAGATTAGCTGTGAGATCTCTCATGCCGTGTTCTTTTACCAAATCCCTCAGAGGTTTGGTTTTGCCCACATAGTCAGGAATGTAGTGTCTACTGTAACCTGTGAGCCCAAGAAATGACAACATTTCTTTGACTGTACGTGGCTGGGGGTGTGACATAATTGTTTCCCTCTGGGACGCCAACATGCCCACCGTCTGCATCGCCACCACACGACCTAGAAATGTAACTTCAGTTCTGACAAGTTGGAGTTTTTCTCTACTTACTTTAAAGCCTGTTTTAGCCAGCTGACGAAGCACAGTCATTGTCGCTTGAAAACAAGCATCTTAAAAATAATTCAGAAAGTGGCTCACATTGTAAGAGGGCACCCACTGAAAGTGCTCACAACACACAGTGTGGTGGCCTATGTGAACTCACAGGCATTTACAATGACCCCATTGAGACAACAGAGACTGACTAAGATTCTGGAGTCTCCAAACTTGACCTTCACACATGAAGGGATTAACATGGCAGATCAAATGGGGGGGGGGGGGGGGGGGGGGGGTCATGATGCCTCTGTTAAAGGATGAGCCTGAGGAATGGAGAGACGTGGACCTTGTGACCCTGGAGTGCGTGTTGTAAGTGATCTCTTTGAGAAAAGAGATCAAAGAGGGTGTTGTTAAAGACTAGTAGTTAAACATATGCCATTTTATGACCAGTAGTCAATGTAGTAAATTAGCTTAACAGCTGCAGGCCATATATTATCCTTTAGTTCTAATGGTGTGCTATGTATGTAGTTTAGTCTCTATTATACTCTTGAATAAAAGAAACATAATCATTTGTAGTTCATTAGACAAAATGTGCATTACTCTGTATCCTTGATCATCTGTGAATGTCTGACACTGGTTTCTTGAGAATGTTTTATTGCTGAATCATGTGAAGAAGGCCGTAAGAGGGAGACTAGGTGTCTGGGCAGAAGAGATAAAACCACATTCTTTACCCCCCTTCCAATTTCACACAGAAAGACAGGGAGGCAAGGTCAGGAGCCAGGCTCACTAAGAATTAGAAAAACATGTGAAGATGCAGCTTTTATGACAAAGAGGGGGGCTGGGATTAGCTATAAAAGTCTGTGAAAGTTGCCACCATTTTGAGACATGCTGTCGAACCTCTGCAGGCATCTCTCCCGTCCGGACGTTGTAATGCTCTTATTGTGAATTGTATGGAAATAAATGATTGTTGATTGAGCATTTATACACCGAGTATTGTCCTTCCTTCAGCCCAAAGATTCAAAGAATTGGGAAAATTCAACACATGGATGCCTGGATGTAGGGCTGCTCGATTATGGCAAAAATGATAATCACGGTTATTTTCATTGAAATTGAGATCTCGATTATTTGACAATATTTATTTAACAATAACAATGTGTTGAATAATGACTTTAAAGGTTGTCAAAAAATAATATTAAATAGTGTGCAAATACTGACAACAGTGCAAATGTTTGCAATATAAAAAAATAAATGAAAAATGTAAACATCTATGTTTAGTGAACTTTGTGTCATGGTCCTGGGCCATGTGGGCCCAGTATTCTTAGTTCTTTGTATTTCTGTATTTCGTTCCTTATTTAGGCCATGTCTTCTGAGTTGCCCTGCTGTGTCGTTCCCTAAGTGTTTTCCCTTCATGGCTCTCTCCCCCCTGTGTGCCCTCTATGTATTGATGAGCCCTCGTCTCCCTTTGTGGTTGTTTCATGTTTCCCCAGCCCGTTATGTCTGTGTTTTCCCCGTGCTCTCTCTCCTCCTGTCGGAACCTCTGTGCCTCTACATGTCATGTTCAGTTCACCCCGCCCTGTCTCGTTATGATTATCAGTGTCACCTGTGTTCCCCGTGTGTGCCCACTTTCCTCGTTTACCCTCTGTGTATTTCTGTCTGAGTCTCCCTCTGTTCGGCGTCGTGTTCTCCCTCATGCTGTGTGTGATTCCCCCGTGTTTCCTGGTGAGCTTTACGTTAGTTTTTCCCAGTTTAGTTTTGTATCTCCCATTATCTTTTGTCAGCAATAAAGCTGCTTTTTGAGTTCATCCCCGTGTGTGTGAGTTTTGCATTTTGGGTCCTCCTCCTGCCTGCCACACAGCCGAGCCATGACACTTTGCAGTGTTGCTCTGTGGTGCAGCTATGACACCGTAGCAAAGTTTACACACAGTCTACTTGATCCACGTCTGACTGAACCCATGTTTCCAAACCACTGAAGTTTTTTTACCTCTTTTCAACCAACAGCAGTCACTCTCCTCTCCAAATAACTTCTGCTTGGCTTTCCGAGCTTCCCTCGGGTCCTCTTAATCAGCGGTCCCCAACCCCCGGGCCTCGGACCGGTCCCGGTCGGTGAGTCGTTTGGTACCGGGCCGCGAGAGTTGAGGCTCAGGTGTGAAATTTATAGTTTTCAGGGTTTTTATCGGTTTTCCACGTTATTTTGTTATCGTTTTTATCGTTGACTTGGTTTTCCTGGGTCTTTTCACGTGTGTTATGAATAAATTTTCTTTTTTTCGGTACCGGCACTAGTTTTATTTTGTTGTATTTATCCGCGACACCTTAAAGGCCGGCCCGTGAAAATATTGTCCGGCATAAACTGGTCCGTGGAGCAAAAAAGGTTGGAGGCCGCTGCTCTTAATTGTTGTGACACGTGTTCGAAATGCAGAGAGGTGCGCTCGATTTGCCACACGGAGCAGCGCGAGAGTAAAGCACGAGGGAGGGGCTAATAATCGGCTCAGTCATTTTTAATGATCGTTGAAAGCCCAGATCGTAATCGAGATTAAAATTCGATTAATTGAGCAGCCCTACCTGGATGTTAAACTTAATTGTTACACCTGGTAAAGCAGCAACGCTGATGATTTAATTAAAGATGAAAGAATTTAGACCATTTTTAACTCTTTGTGTTCGTTTGACTTTGGTACCTGAAGCTGTCGGAGTTTTGGACCCAGATTACTCCGTGAATCTCCTCACTACGGCAGCCGTAATGCTCTGACGATCCATCAAGCAGTGCTGCTTACCAAAGTTGTACTAAAACATTTTTAACAGATTTCTGCAGCCAAAATCGGTTCGAGGTCAGTAAGCACAACCAGAATTCATACATAAGGCCCACTCTCGATTTTTGAGGAAATTAAAGGATTTTAAGTGTGGAAAATATGTTATACAGAAGAATATATCGTGATATGGATTTGAGGCCATATCGCCCAGCCCTAAACAACAGGTTATTAAACACATCAGTTTGATCCACAGATCAGATCATACATCAGGTTTACTTCATGTAAAATAAACGTCTCACTCTATGAGCTCCATCAGTCTGTGTACCTCCTCATTGTCATTTCTGAGCAGAGTTTACCTGCACACTTCCTCATGTCTGACAGTGTCACAGTGTGTGTGTGTGCCAACATTAACCAGCTTATCATCAGCTGCTTGTGCTTCATGAATAACTCAGACTGACAGAGTGATGAACAGAGCACAGAGGGAGGCTCTGCTCTGGTCCATCAAGCAGGATTCACATAGTAACATGTTTTTCCTTTGAACACTTCATTGTGTTTAACTTGAAACAGATTAAAAAGTGTTCGATTGTGCACTTCACACAGTCCTGAGTCACAGAGGCTTAAATGTGTTTGATTCTGAGAGGCTTTACTCCTGCATCAACATCAAGTATATGTAGGATTTAAACCGCAGTGAAAACATCCTTAAATATTGATGGTGTGTGAGAGAGTCTGTATTTACTTCTGATTATCTCTGTTTGCAGTGACCCTGAACTGAGCTGGAGCAGCTTCATGTTGTTTTGACGTCACTCAGTAAAACCTGAATGTCGGCTTCTGAAGAACAAACTGGTTTCATCTGTTTCCAGTTAAAGGGACGATCATTGTTCCACCAGTGATGTTGGATCCAAAGTTTCATTCAGATCGTTTTAAACTGTTTATCAAAGACAAATGTTTGAGTGCAGAGTTACTGACTGATAACCAGAGTGGATTCAGCCAATCATCAAATCATCTCATTGGTTTTATTTTATGTAAATACAAACGTCTCACTTCCTGATCTGCTCATAAAGTTCCTAAAGACAAACTGTTAAAGGAGGAAACAGAGCAAACTTACAGCTTCTTCACACACCAACAACAAGCTGCACAGCTGCACACTAAACACAGACACACAGGTGATTCCTGGAAGGAGGCGGGGCTTCACCTGAAGCAGGACAGGTGCAGACTTAATAAGAATTTTCCCCGTACAGGGAGGAGGCTGATCTTCAGATGAGTTCCTGTTAAATCTGACGAAACAAAGTTAAAAGTGGACTCAGTCTTGTCTGATTTCACTCTGTTTTTCACTGAGCAGGTTTAAGTTTTATTAATGAAAATCAGCAGAGCTTGGTACTGATGGAAGACCCTCCTCTAATCGTTGTCATTCAGAGTGATCCAACCTGTTTGTGAATGCAGCTCACAGACTCTCCGCATTTCCACACGACTTAAATGGTAAATGGCCTGCATTTGTATAGCGCTTTACTCTACATTCAGTCATCCACCCATTCACACACACATTCACACACTGGCAATGGCAGCTATATTGTAGCCACGGCTGCCCTGGGGCGCACTGACAGAGGCCAGGCTGCCGGACACTGGCGCCACCGGGCGAGTCCCTTCATGCATCGTTGACCAACGTGGACGTGGTGGAGTAACAGTTGTGGAGAATGCAACAGCTGAGGTTTGAGAAAAGGAGCTAATAGCCAAGGTCAGCGGCTCTCCTACTTCCTCATAAGGAAACTTCTCAGGTGGATGTCTTTCTCTGTCAGAGCGCCTCCACCTTACTGGCTGTGGTGCAGTGAGATCTGAGTCAGTCTTGGTAGGAGTCAAGTCAGGTTCATCAATCACAACATGGTCTGAAGACCAAGCACCTGAGTGAACATAGTCAACACGACTTGTGCCAAAGACTTCAGGTGTGTCAGGTTGGTGGGTTTGCCAACCAGGTAAGGACATTTCTGGTATAACAGTGTCAGAGAAGTTCTGACGTGCACTGTTGGGCTTCCTGTTAGACTCTCTTGGTAAACCTCAGAGCCTGACGTCTACAAACCAACTGTCCTTTGACATTTTTAGATGTGGGGTCAAAAGCAGAGCTGATCGAGGATTTCAGTGATGGCTCCAAATATCTAACCTGCACTTTTACATAGCAGCTGCTCTGTCTGTCAGTAATTTAAAAACTTTTAATGAGCTGCTGTTTCTCACTGACCGTCAGCTGTAGCTGAGCAGGATATCATTGCATTTGAATCCTCCTCGCTCTCTTTAACCCGAGTTCCTTCTGATTGGTTTCCTGGTTCTACAAAGAGAGTCTGCTGCCTGAGGGCCCCACCTCCTCCTCCACCTACTGCTGTGGACATTTACAAAACGTCAATCCAAGAAAAATTGTCTGGTTTGTAATAGATAGTCATTTTTTATTAGAGTCTACAGCAGGAACCAACCTGAACCTTGTTATGAGCTGAATCAGTGCTGGACTGTAGAAATGCTGTTTCAGTGGCTGCTGCAGGAACTAACATGGAAACGTGTTCAGCAGCTTTCCAGCTCTAATATAGGAAACACAAGATCAGAGTTTGGACACACTGGAACCAAACAGTTTTGTCTCGGACTTTTATTTCAGCATCATCGTTTGGGTTGAATTAAAACCTTTCAGCAACGCTAACCAGACTTTACGAGGTAAACGTGTATCTCCAAGAATGTCTTGCTAAGAGTCGCGTGTTCTGGGAAACAACACACAAATCAGTGGCGTCAATAAGGTTGTGTTTCATGTAATACTCTAGACTTTACTGTGAGACCATCACTAACATGCAGACGTCACAAAGTTGTTCACGGATCACATTAATCCAGAGTCACAGACATGCAGAGACACTTCCAGGTATAACATATATAATCCACACAGTCAGTCACAGCTGAGCTCTTTACTGAAGTCAGCATCAGCTCTCTGCTCGCTCTCACATCATATTCATGACAATCAGACGTGTTTCAATGATGCTGCTGTTTTCAGCCAAGCACACAGTCTCCATGGAAGTTTAAACTGGAAACACTGGTAACTGCAGCAGAGTTTCATTTGGAGCAGACCTGATCTTTGTGACGCATCAACATGTCAACACAGTATTTAACAGAACTGCAGTTTGCATCAGATCATACATCAGACTGACCACGTTTGTCATTTCATCAAACCTGCCATTAACATATTCAACAGTACTTACACTATCTTAAACATGTTTTCTTTTTAAAATGTTTGCATATTTATTAAATATAAACTGTGCAGTATTTCATTGATGGAGGCCAAGAAAACACAGTTACAGGAGAAATGTATTTAAGCTTGAAATGTAGCTGCACTCGGTAGAATTGAGCCAACTGGTTGTCTTCATTTTCAGTTCTGATGAGCTCACATGTTTAAGATCATCAGTTTAAAGAACCATAAGGCCGTGGATCCTTAAGGGTTTTATGGTTTGAGTTTACAGTGAGAGGTGTTGATAATGATGTTGGCTGTTTTCAAGTTGAACAATCTTCCAGGGAAGTTTAAACTAGAAAAACGAGTCACTGCCTGCAGCAGAGATTCAGTTTGCAGCATTCCTGATCTTTGTGCAGCAGCAACAACATGTTGTTAACAGAGCTGTGTAAAGACTGACTCACCTCACCAGGCTCTCTTTCATTCACATCATACACAACATTTACTTCATTACAAGCTGTGCTGCTCAAGTTACTGGAAATAAGCACTCAGTTACTAAGTAATCCCATGTCTTTACTGATTACTTATTTTCAAAAGTATTTGGTTACTTTACTCTTTAAAAAAACACGACTTGAATACGTAATAAAGTAGAAAGTAGACGTTTCAGCCCGAGACTTTTTCTGCATAATCCATCATATAGAAATGAATCAAATTAAAAAGCCTTTCTTTTAATTGTTTTATTGTTTTTAATCTTTTTATTTTATGCATCAAGAAAAGATTAAATTATATTATAGCTGTTTTTGACTTGATGAAATGTGTTTAACATTTAAACCTATTTCCTGTATATTCCAGCACATGACATAAAATAATGTTTTGTGTTTCCACTCCCGAGTGGGGCGGGTGGAGGTCTGCCCACAGCGGTCATGTCAGGGGGAGGATCCGGGGGTTTCTCTGTCAATGTCACGTTCCCATGGCAGCGTGCTTGCTCAGATCTGAAGTGTTATGGTCCTGGGTGGGTGGCCCAGTGTTTTTTGAGTTTTGGTTCCTTCTCATGGTTCCTTAGTTTTTTAGTGTTTCCTGAGTTCTAGTTTTAGGGCTTGTTATGTGGCTTCCTTCTGCATTTCCTGTTTTATTGTGAAGGTCTGTGTCTTATGCCAGAGTGTTCAGTTTGCGTTTCCCCTGTCTCGTCTTGTCAATCAGAATCGGCCGTGCCTCCCTCCTGTGTGTAGTTTCCCCTCTGTGTATTTATAGTGTGTGTTGTCTCGTGTTCGTCGCTGGTTCGTCTGTGTCGTCTCCTTCATGTCTCCCTGCATATCTTTCTAAGGATTTCAGGTTTGAGGTTAGTTTTGTTTAGTGATGGGTAGATGAGGCCTCGTGAAGCGTTTCAGCACATTCCCCAAACTGTACCGATACTGTGTCGACACAGTGTTGCTGTTTTGCTCCATACTGACACCTGCTGGACTTTAAATATCATTGCAGGCAACTTACTTGAGACTCAACAGACACCTAGTCATACTTGTTTACACTGTAAGGTACAGTGGAACCCCGACTTACCAAATTAATTCGTTCCCGAAGGTCTTTCGTAAGTGGAACATTTTCGTAAGTGGAACATTTTTGTAAGTCGAACATTTTTGTAAGTGGAACATTTTTGTAAGTCGAAGCACCCATTGCGCGTTTCGAGTGAGGCGATGCTGAATGATAGGCTATAGGCTAACAACAATACTCTAACTAGAACAACAATACATCAGTGGAACAGCGATGCGCAAGTACGGAAGCCAAGGGGTTGTCTCCGAAAACATTAGAGCACTTTTGCAAACATGTGATGTCTTCAGGGGCGGATCTAGAAGGGTGGCATGCATGCCACCCTTCTAGATCCTCCCCTGAAGACATGGGGTGGCAAGTGCCACCCCAAAATGATCTCTTGCCACCCCAAGTGCCACCCCAGTTTTGCATATGACGGTGTTGTTTATTAAAATAAGATCGCATTAACAGTTTGAGCGTAGTTACAGTCAGCAGTGAATATAAATGCTAAAACTGAATATATTCCCCGGAAAACAACCCTCATAGGAGCAGGCCAGCAAGTCTCGCACCAGTTGTGACATCACATCCTGTGTCGTGCGACACAGTCGTTGTGGTGCGTTGGTCAGTATCGCTTAATTTTTGTAACTTGATCCATTGTGCTGTGGTCGTTGCAATTTTCCCACCATTTTAATGATGATCCTGCACCGAAGCTCAGAGACACACGAACACACAGAGTGAGATGTTGAAGTAGTTTGAAAATGTGAATTTGTGGAGAGAACTTTGCAAAAAACACCCTCAACAAAGTCGTGGCTTCCAGGTTTGGCTTCTCCTTATCAGCTCGTGTGACGTGAGCATAAGTCTTTGCACAGATAATGTTCATATGTGGATTCCAGGTTTTCTGGAGTTAATTGTGAAAGCAAACATTAGTTCACAGTGATGTTAATTAAGGCCCAAAGTTTAGGAACGAACGTCAGCACTTCACTAATGAATGTAATGCTGATTCATGTGCTTGTTTTGTAATGTGCATGTTGTGCGTTGCTATTTCCCATATTCTTTGGCACTGATAGATGAAGAGTCTCAGGCAGGACCGAGGCTGCCAGCTGCTGACAGTGAGCAGGGAGAGAGCAGCAGAAGCTGGGCAAGAGCAGGGCACCTTCAGCCCCCTTCATCAGTCAGAAATCATTTGGGTGTCTGTGTGAAATGTCTGATTTTTAAAATCTTTTTGTAGACATATTTATTAAATGTTTAACAATTATATAGAAGAAAGACAATGTAAAGAACAAAACATGACAAAACAAAAATGAGTTGAAGTTATGAACTGTTTCTGAGAGACAAATAACACCAGGATCCTTTTTGTGTAGCTGACAGCTGGTAACTGTGCAGGGGCGGGTCTAGCAAAGTGTTGCCAGGGGGGCAGGTAGGGCATTAACAGGGAGAGGGGGGCACAAAGACATACTTTTCTTTCTTGTTCTCATTTAAAATGTCTCACTTTTAATAAATAATTATCTGAATCTTACAACAAACGTTTTCATCTGATGTAAAATGTATAGAAATCCATTATTGTACATAGTCATTTTTTAGGGTCCCATCATAATTTCTTCAGAAGTAAGTACTGCATATGATGCCAGTGTTTCCCACATTTTCTAGATTCTGCACCAGTACTGTGTGTAAAATGCATCAAAAAGTCCGTTTGATTCTTTCTCAGCTGTCTTTCTGTCTCCTTTCACTTTTTAAAGGTTGCCATGTTAGAAAACATATTTTGCCCTGCCGTGCTGTTTATTGATGTGGCAAATGAAAGGTTTATGAAAACATATCTAAATCTGTCATCAGTAATCAGCAATGATCATGTCTCACCTCTAGTCTCTGTCTTAATGTCAGGTTTCCACCGTGTGTTGTAGATGTTCAGGAGGTTAACTCGACCAACAGTCTACTTCCTGTTTAGAATACCAGGACAGGGAGGATGGTGCAGGTTTAAGTTTATTAGACTGATGCATGTATACCAACAAGACAGCGTCCATCACTGTGACAACAGCGTTTGTTTTCATTCAAAGGCTTTATGGTTTTTCCTTTAATACCTGGTGGGCCGGTCTCCAGTCAAAATGCCCGGGACCATTTTTTCTCCCAGTCCAGCCCTGGTCAGGAGTCACAGTCAAGTGTGAGCTGCATGGCCCCTCTGTGAACATTGTGGCTTTCCTAATGGCCCCTGTTGAGTCTAATTGTTGAATGTGTTTCTTAAATTTTACAGGTCTTAGTTCAATCTGTAGGATCAAGACATTCCTTTGATCCTGACCACCTCTCCAGCCACTCTGTGCTGGGGGAGGATTATTGTCGACACATCTCTTGTGAAGATTCTGTTTCTTGTGTGGTCAGCTTCCTGCCCTTTAGTGGCTTCACTGTGTTGTGCACGGTGCACAACCAACCAAGCTGAGATAAACAGTCTGGAGCCCATTTAGTGCTTCATATGAAAGTGTGAGGATTTGAAAGCAAATCTAAAATCAAGCAGGAGTCAGTGTGAGAATGATTTGTGCTTTTCCTCAGTCAGATGCTGGGAGTTTCAGTTCATCCATGTTCAGCGTGCTGTGCTTTGTGTAACAGGAGAATATGACAGTATAAATCAAGTCTTCATGTCACTGAAAGCCTCCACAGTCTGCTATGGAGGTGCATCAGTTTGGATTTACAAGAAGAACATTTCTTAAACCTGCCACAAGATGGCGCTCCAACAGAAGGGATGTCCACAGTGTAACACAGACACACACATACTGTGTGAATGTGTGAGTGAATGGGCTTTCAACACAAGGCTTCTGCTGCTACCTTTAATGACATAATTAGCTAACAAGAACAAACTGTTAATTACCACCAAAGAACGGCTCCAGATTTTAGCTGCTGACCATTTTGTGAAACGTTGATTACATCAGCTTATTGTTGATTTTTCAACCTTAATATCAGCTGCTTTAAAGGAGCCTGGTTCTCTGGCAGTAACACTTTTCTTCACTAGATGCAGTGCAGGCACAGTCTGTGTTTCTAAACTACACACTAATGTTCATTGTTGTGCAGCTAAATCCTCCCTCTGGATGGGAAGAATCCCTGTCAGGCTTCAAACACCTGGCTTGGTGTTCTGGAGCTAATGTGTCACCTGTGAGGACTCTGAGATGAACACACAGCAGACACTTCAGTTCTCCGTCTGTGTGTCCTCAGTTTCCCAGCATGCCTTGGCTGTGGTGGTGGAGGTGAATGAGGGGGAACATGCTGCTCTGTCAGCACTCAGGTTTCATACCTGGTGATCTCAGAGGACAAAGCGGCGTTACAGCAGCGCACGTTGATGAGACCTGATGCTCTGAACAGTTCAGACTTCAGCCTCACTCTGAGAAAACAAACGACTGACTGTCAGCAGCAACTACACCTGCTCCATCAGTGACGGAGAGAAGAACTGAGACTGAGAGACATACAGCTGCAGGTCAAAGGTCAGAAACGCCCGCTCTTTGTACGGGTCAGGAGTTAGTACTGCAGAGGTCAGAGGTCAGCTTGCTGACAAACCATTTGAAACAGTTTGGAGCTAAAAGCACAACAGCAGAGGAAAGAAGAGACACTGCAGAGATGATGCAAAATATTGTGTTTTGTTCTCAGCTGTCAAAAAGTGTAACACACGTGTTCCAGCACAGCCTTTGTGTACTTTCACTTCTCCATACTGTCCATTGGAAATCCTGTTTGTTACTTTTTGATTTCAGTCCATGTGTCCAAAGCAAACTTCTGTCCCACACTTTCTCTGCTGACTCTTCACCGATGCTCAGATGATCTCAGATGATTTCACCAGAACTCATCAAAATTCGGGCTCCACAGAAACCCAGACGTCACTAAACAAGCGTAACAAGCAAAGTGAAAACTGGTCGTTCAGCTTTATTGACCAAAGATAAGCTCACATGTCACCTCATGACACAGACACTTATTTCCACAGCATGCACGAGGACTGACAATAAGTGTCTATAAAGCCACTTCTATCTGCCACACCTGTGCTTCTGTCATGGTTGCTCTCCTCTCACTCTGTCATTTATCCACAGTCTGCCTCCCTCTGCTCCGTCAGCTGACGTCCTCTCTACACCACCTGCTGTGTTTTATCCTGCAAAAACACATTTAAGAAGCGTTGCACCGAGTAACGGGAGGAACTGCTATAAAATCCATTTAAAGGAGGTGGTGCTGAGTGCTGTGACTGGGGTCCCACCACTGACATCACGGGTGGAGGACATGTTGGAAAACTGCTACAAAGTGCTGTGCAGCCAGCAGAGCTTACAGTCTGTCCTGTGTGTCATACAGGCTCTCACACTTAGTGTTTCTGTGACACATTGAAGAGAAGTTTGTGTTGTTCACAGTTGTGCTTGTACTGAGTGACAGCTGACATGACCTAACAGGAATAATGTGTCTGTGCTGAATGAGAAGTAACACACAATGAAGTCTTGATGCATCTCAATCATCCAGGAAAGTGAGTCTGTTGCTTCTGTTCATCTGGACGCAGCGTTTTGTGGGAGAAACGTGTCGTCATCATCAGGTGACGTCTTCAGTCTCAGCTGCAGGTTTCAGTCTTACAAACAGGACATTTGCATAAAGACTGAAAGCAGCTGCAGGAACGATGGGCTGGGAGCTCCGTTCCTTCATCTTAATTATGCAGATTCTCAGGACCATTGATCAACAACCACTGATCCATGTCCATGAGTCCCATTCACAGAGATGTGGGAATGGCTGCAGTCACAGCATGTAAGATGGAAATAAATGAGAAGTATTTAGCTGAAGTGGATTTGATTTATGTTAGTTCTTTTTTAACTTGTAGTTCTACATTGGAAGATTATTGTGATATTGAAATATAAAAATACATTTATATTCTATTATTTTCTCAAAATAAGCGTCACACTCGTGGAAGCCGGTGTAGCCGCCGAAACGCCTGCATTTATGGAGACTTTCAGCCCCAGGTAGGCCAGTTATGGATCTTGGATCCACATTATGTCAGCAGCTGTTCTCCACCGTGAACTGTGTTCAAACAAACACGCTCACGCCTCACAGGCGACAGCTTACAGTCCTGTAGAGATAAAGTGACTTCGTACAGCCCCGACCTGCAGACGCTGTGCGCAGAGGTTCAGGAGCAGAAGTCCCGTTGTAAACATATCACGGCAGACCCGACGATGTTTCCATGAACGCGCTTTTTTTAAAAGTCAGGTCAAGGCTCCAAAAGCCCAAAGGCGATATAACAGTTTGTGTTTGCTACATGGATCATTGTAGTTCAGCTTTCCTTTGTTATATTTCTTTAAGAGCTCAAAATGTGTTCATTACATAAATAAAATGTAATGTAATGTAAGCTCAATGTCCTTACAGCGTAGCGTCTCTTTGATAGAGAAATGCCCAGAGTTACACCATCTATCGTTCACAAACACAGCCAGACCCCCTCCTCCCTTCTTACCACTCTCCGCTGTTCTGTCATAAGAGGCTCAGCAGCTAAAGCAGCACACCTGGGTCTCCCAGCCTATTAAAAGCAGCCCTTTGCTTCACCTGCTTCACTAAACATTATTATTTTAAGCAGAGTGGTGTGATTTATGTAGGCATTGCTGTGTGACAGGATGACTTTTCTTGCACACCCACCAAATGAGGGCGCACATGCTTCCACGCCCACTGGTGACTGCACACATCCTTTCAAGGAAGCATTTCATTCATCCCTAACAAATGGAACAAAACACTGTGCAGCGTGTTCAGGTTTGAACGTGGCCCTGGCCTCTCTCTGCATCCACCTGGCACATGCAACACACATCCACTCCCTGCTGAACTGCTTGTATTTGATGTGTTGAAGTTTTGGTAAAGTTTGAATAAATTCCACTTTATTTATAGGAACATTTCATCTGTGGACTCCTGCTTCCCCTCTCCTTGAGCCAGTTTGTGACGGGAACATGACATAAGAAAAGTAATTTATCCCTTTTTGATTCTGTGTATCTGGCGCTCATCCAGTGAGTTCACACTTGGCAGAAACAGACTGAATTTGTCTGGAGAACTTTGGCTTCAGCCAAGTTAGATAAACACACTGTGTCTCTGTCAAAACAGCAGTGTAGTTGTGGCACCCCTGTGAGGGAATGACCACATGAATATTATTTTGTGTAAAACACTCATGTAACGGGACATTTTTCATTGCTATATGTATTTATTTTCAGTTTCTTTAAGAGGATAGAAAATCCATGTAACAGGGATTCATTTTATGTTAGAAAGCAGTGAGGGCGGAACTTTGGTGCTTGCTCCGGGGTTTCGGGGAGCAGTAAGTGGAGCCCACCTTCCGCTGCTTCCTCAGACACGTTCTGGAGGAAAGCAGAGACGCATCGTGTCTTCCTTACTCTGCTCTTCACCTGCTTTTACAGGTCGGTACACGGTGCTCGCACCGAAAATGTTGTTTATTGTCACCATGGTTACCCACGTTAATGTGAATGGGAGAGTTAAGGCGGTCCGCCAAAGTTATTTATATGTAAACACGGGAGAAAACCAGAGGAGTGTCCCGCGCGACCGCACCGCGAGCCCGCTCGTTAGGTGGAGCGCTCGTGAAGCAGAGTCAGTGCGCTCCTATGCTCTGTGCAAACGTGTTGTAATGCTCCAATCAAATCAGTTCTGTGAGATGTGAATGTTAATAGTTCTGTTAAAGTGACTGAGTAGATTAGCTAGTGTAACACAAGCACTCTGAGCAACTCTGTGTAGCTAACAGAGGCATTCATGGGTTGATTCAACAAGCTGTGTTTCATGATGCACTAAATAGTGATTTTGCCAGTAAATTACTGGAGGGAACAAATGTAATGTATTTACCAATGCTGTTATTGAATAGAACTGTTTAGCCAGTAAGACACTGCAGAAGACAATGTGATGTGTTTATTGATATGATAAAAGGATGTAGCTGTTATGGAAAGAAGTGTGAACTTGAGAAACTGAACCAGTTAAAAAGAGTATATTTCACTGATGTTGTGAAATAAGTAAATGTAATTGATGTGAATGAGGAACCAGCTGAACAGTATATTGAAAGCTCATGTTTAGTGTTTTATAGCATTTATTTGTGTGAAATAAATCAGACTCAGACACGTTCTGGAGGAAAGCAGAGACGCATCGTGTCTTCCTTACTCTGCTCTTCACCTGCTTTTACAGGTAACATATTTGTCATCGAGGTCTTCATCCTTGGGACCCGTAACATAGTAACTTCTTCATTGTTATACTTCTATAGTTTTCCCATTTTGTGAGCTGTGGATGTGGAAAGTGTCTCAGTGACACATCCACATGAAAACGGCGTTACCTTCGTTCATTTGCACGTCAAATGAACGAGCTGTTTGGACTTTAACGTCACAGCTGATGCTTCGATACTCGAACTCAAGAGTTCAGCTTCCACTCAGAGGTACAAGTACACACAGCAAAGATAAACGTGTACACAAGGTGGAACCCACAAGTGCACAGCTCCGACCAGAGATGGGCAGTAATCCGATTACTTTTTTCAAGAAACGAGTAAAGTGAGGGATTACTATTGCAAAAAAGGTAATTAGATTACTGTTACTTTGCCGTAAGCACGCTGCGTTACTGCGTTACTAAAACCGCAGCTGTGTGCAGATGAACAATGGATAATCTATCGAGTGTGGAGAGAGTGTGAGCGTGCAGCGTTTAAAGCGTGGAAGCACTGACCTTACTTTGAGTTTGACTCTGTAAAAAGTGACAAAAACATTAGCATCCGCTGTTCACTGCGTGGGAAGACAACATGCTCACTCACTATGTGTTAATGGGCATGCTTATTTATAACTTTGATAAAATGTCATAAAAATAATTCCATGCCAGCTCACCATTGGTGATCAGGTAGTTTCTGTTCCAGTTCCAGTCCCATAAATCATGAAGCTTGCTGCCAGAAAAGCTTCAAATCTCCTTTGAAAGCTGTTTGTGGTCTTGATTGTGGGAGCTTCAGTTGTCTGACTCCAGCTGCCACACAGTGCTCACTGATATCATTTGCAAAAACCCCAGTGTGACAATATTTATCAGTGAAGCAGAAATCAGGAAGTGACGACTTTTCTTTGAACATTTGCTGAGGCTAAGCTGTGCTTTCTACCACAGTTGGGAATTTCCTGGTTTACAACAAATTATTGTGTCAACACCGCATAAGATTTCAAACTACAGGAAAATCACTGGAGTTATAAGAGGCAGACAACGACACACACACCACATGCATGCTGTTGCTATTTATTGTGGATTAACCTGTCAAGGGCAAGAACAAAAGAATTGTGCCTCAAATACAGGAAATCATAGCTTTCCTGTATTTCCTCCATTGTTGGCATGCTGGTTAGTGCTGTTGCTCCACAGTAAGAAGGTCCTGGGCTAAATTATCCATGAATGTAAACGGCTGTGTGTTTCTATCTGATAGACTGGTGAGCTGTCCAGGGTGTACCCTGCCTGGTAACCTATCACTTCAGGGTTATTTCCCAGCCCTGCTGCAACCAGGATAGAGATAGGAGGATGGTAGTTGTTGTAGACCCATTCAATTTCAATTGAAGGATTAAAATGTTCCAGGAGCTCAACTTACTCCATCTGAACATGTTTCAATCGTGTTTTATGAACACAACATGCAGCTTTACTGAATATGAAAAGGTTGTGTTGATTTAACTCAGTTGTTTAAGTTTCTGCCAAAGCAAAACCTTTGTGTGCAACCAGTGTCCACTATTGAATCAAGTCAATCCAACATGTTTTTGTCAGTGCAAAAGGAGTTACGGTGCCTGTATTCCTGCACAATATTGTCCCGGGAGGGAGGAAAACTTTCTGGTGAAGTTTTGGTTGATTTTTGGGTTTTGCTTGACACTAGGTTGATTTTATCAGTGAGGTTTGGATTGTTTTCTTTCTCTAAGAGAGAGAAAGATGGTTTTATGCTTGGACATGTTTGCAATGGGCCCCAGTATTTGTTACTTTATTAGTATTTTATTGGTTGCGTTTGTTTGTGCTTTTGTTACAGTGCACTGAGATAAGAACATCTGAGAGGTGTGATCCACCGGTGGTGATATTTTGGTATTTTGTGAGTTCCCGATTTAACAAATCAGCTCTTTAATCCAGGCCTGAGAGGTTGAACTTTAAAGCGCTATAAAATATTCTTACTGGAAACAGTGGCAAAGTGTTTTTCTCCATGATTATAATGGGCTTGGGAGAAATTCACTTATATGTGACATTGATCACATGAGAAGTCCTGAGCCTAAAAGGATTGCAGCGAGTCAATCCAGTCCAAAAACAAGGAGCTGTTTTCCTTTAAAATGATGACGTCATCTTGCTGGTGATGGAGGCTCGAATAGGCTGCGCGTGAGACTCCATTATCAGCAATATCTGGTATGAATGTGTGTGGATGTATGCATGTGACTGGACTGTGACGGACTGACGACTAAAAGTTTAACTGACTTGATACTGAGACAAAAACGGTGCCGACTTTAGGATTAGTGAATGTCCACAACAATTCACCCAGCCTGTAGAAGAAGGGTGGAGGTTTTGTCTTGCTTTGTTTGTGCAGGAGCAGAAGGATGACAGAGACTAAAGGGGGAGGCTGTAGCTTCACATGAGTGTGAGCTGCAGACTGAACCCTTTGGTTGCTAATGTTGAGTCACTGATGTTTGCATTAAGAAAATTGTGTTTTATTAGCTGTGTTTTAATTAAGGTATCACATTATATTGTTGGGAATGTTAAATGCTAAAGTGAAGAAAAGCTTTGATTTCACTCATGACTGAACATGTTATTATTAACCATAGCAGGCCACTGTAAAGAGTCAATTAGCTTTTATAGAGGAAAAAAAGGCCAAAAACTCTGTTAATACCTATGAATAACAGGCAATGATAGACTTGTCACATTCAAAATAGAGATATGTAATAACAAACACGGGTCCGTGTCATTTAGGTTCTCCATTGAAATAGTCAATCATTTAGAAAAGTAGAATATATATATATATATATATATATATATATGTCTCAACGCTGTTTCTCAATAATATTAAAAACCTAAAAACTATTGTTGTGGAAGATAGAAGTCACTGTGACAGCCCTCTGACTGTGGAGGACGTTTGTAATCCTATTTCTGCACTTAAGGCCAACAAATCTCCCGGCACAGATGGTTTAACTGCAGAGTTTTATGAATCATTTTCTAATCTCCTGGCTCCGTTCTTACTGCAGCTTTTCATAGGAAGTGTAGAGAATAACATCCTCCCTCCTACTCTTACTCAGGGTCTCATAACACTTATTCCAAAGCCAAACAAAGACTTACTTCTTATTGATAATTGGAGACCCATCTGTCTGCTCAATGATGACTATGAGATTATGGCTTTAGTACTTGCTAACAGAATGAAAGAGTTCTTGGACACAATTATCGATGAGACACAATCAGGCTTTATGAGAAACAGACACCTTTCTAAGAACATGAGACTGGTTTTAGATCTACTTGATTACTCTGATTTGGTATCTGACTATAGCTTCATTCTCTTCCTGGATTTTTAAAAGGCTTTTGATACAATTGAACATCAATTTATTTTTCAGTCTTTGGAAAAATTTGGCATTTTTCTGTAAAGCTATCAAAACCTTGTACACGAATGGCAATAGCTCAATTAAAATGATTAAGACTCCACCCCGAGATTTGACCTGTTATACAAGGAATCAGCACAGCTGATAAGGAGCTCATCATCAGCCAGCTAGCTGATGACACCACACTCTTCTTGAAGAATGCAAATCAAATCCGTCCAGCCCTTAGTGTTATTAGTGATTTCTCTGAGGCATCTGCTTTATGTCGAAATCTAAAAAAATGTGAATTACTAGCAATTAAAGGCTGCACTGCAAATGCTCTCTGTAACATTTCTGTTAAACAAGAAGTCACATATCCAGGACTGTTGATATCCAAAGACCAAAAGTCAAGATGCTCGTCAAACTTGTCAAACAGTGTTGGGGAATTCTCAATGGTGCTTGGTGCCATACCCTCAGGGACTTTAATGTTATATAAAAACACTGACAGCTCAATATCTGCCTCAGTCACTCTCCCTGATCCAGCTGAGTCAGCAGTGGGAAAAATCTGCTTTTCACAGGAACTTGGTAACAGCAATAAGAGAATACGTAGTTTATTCCAAGAAGATATCATGTCTCTCCCATATATAGAATATCTTACTGGAACCGACATGTTCCAGATATCACCTGGAAGACAGTCTGGATGATCCCATAAATATCTAATTGTGAACAAGGTGAAGGAAATCTCCTATAAAATTCTTCATAAATGTTACCCAGCCAGTCACTATATGGTAACATTTAAAAGAGACATAAATACTAATTGAACTTTCTGTGGGGATCATCCAGAAACTGTGGCACATCTCTTTTGGTTCCTCTACAGAGAGATTCTGGAAGAATTTAGCAGTTTTGTTATTGTCCATATTTTAAGGGAGTTTTCTTTACGATGGAAAATGTTTTATTCTTTTTCTTTAAGTTCCCCAGGAAGAATGATAAATGTTTTTTTATAAAATATTTGTTAATACTTTTAGCTATTTTATATCCATGAATGTAAGTTTATTAATAAAACACCATATTTCTGCCTTTTTATAAGGATATGAATTGTACATACAATCAATTTCAGACTCAACCAACAAAAAGCCTCTCAGAACAATATTTATATGTTGATTTTTTTCGCCTACTCATATCATCATTTTTTTACTCCTGGTTCTGTATGTTCATGTTCTGTTCTTTTGTAAACTTCATCTGTTTGTATGTTGTATACTCATTGTGTTTCAATAAAGTTCGATTTAAAAAAAGGTACGTTCTAAACGAAGCTTCAGACGTCACTGATCACGTGACTCTGGCCAAACGAATCAAGCCTCGACACGGTGCTTCTGAAGCAGCGCGTTGATCTTTCTGACACACGCACCGGAGCGTCAGCTTCAAGCGGACCATCACTACGTCTCACATCTAAAGGTGTCAAGGTAACTTTGAACTGAGTTCAGTCAATCTGGAGTTTTTCCAAGTTTTCTGTTGCTCTCTGTGAGAGAAGAGCGTTAAAGGCGGGGCTCTCCAGAGTCCAGCAAAACAGGAAACCACAGCTGGGTGTGTGTAAGTGTGCAAACCAATAGAATGCATCGTGGTGGGGGGGGCATCACGGGCAAGAAAAAAATAAAATAATCGGTCGTACCCATGCTTCCCCGACGTCATGCCAGCGCATATTGGGAAATTCGTAGGCACCGATCGGTTTTCTATCAGCCATTTGCTGGGAGTAAGGGCGCCCTCCGTTTGCGAGGTGCGCCTGCTGCTGGCGGCACAGGGAGGAGAGGGCGGGGCGGCGGGGAGTCTCTGGCTGGCTGGAGCGGCATCTAATAACCAACTCGCAAAACAAAATAAAAACAACAAACAGATATTATGATACAGACTTATAATCTGCACCCATGTTTTTTCTAAATTCTATAAAGTGAGCGCGAGAGCCCTCGGTGCGCCTGCGCGCTGCTGAAGTCAAAGTAAACTTTATTGTCATCTCCGCTACAGACAGTCCAGCATATAGAGAGACGAGACGACGAGGCTGCAGTTACAGCGGTGCAAGTAAACAAACAATAAATATAAGAAGAGTAAGAAAATAAATCTACACTTTAGGACTCGGGGTAAAGGATCAATAACAATTTAATTTATAATTTACAGTTTGATGATTTAAAGTCTCACACAACCCGTCAAAAGGGGCGGGGCCGGCTGCTTCCAAGTAGAGCACATTTCATTTATAATGATGTAAATCCAAGCCCATCATGGATTCACGATCTGAATCCTGGGTTGTGTGAAATCCCAGAAATCAACCTTAGACAAAGTGAATCTGTGAACTAAGGTGTAGGTCTGTTAGGTTAATTGTGCTGATCCTCGGGTTGGGGGATTTGTGTTTGTACTGGAGCGCAAAATTCAAACCAATGGAAGATGGACAACAAAAGTTCAAAGCCATCAGGTGCTCAGGTTAGAAAAAAGAGAAAAGATGCAGGTAAGCAGACGTGTGATTGGATAATGGCAGCTCATCCTGAACCAATCAGACTAAACTCCAAACAATACATTATGTTACAGATTTTAATATTAATTAGTCATTGTTACTTGTTGATTTGTCCTTTTCTCATTGTGTGACGAATTATGACGACTGTTTGGTAGCTGTTATTGTCTCTCTCTCTTCATGTGTGTTTCTCTGGTGAAACAATAGTTTTGTGTTAATTTTAGGGCTGCACGATTTTGCATAAAATGAGAATCACGATTTTTTGGCTTAGAATTGAGATCATGATTCTCTCATAACAATAAATAAACATAAAACAACAAATGTCTCACGTTTTGTTGTTGCAGCAAAATGTTGTCCTGCTTGAAATTCCGTCTCCACCGTTGCTCGACGCTGCGTGTACAGAGCAGGTAGTGCAACAATAGAAAAATAGTTGCGGGACGGCACTGTGTAGCGTTTGTCTAGGGTGTTGATCGTTTTCCTAAATCCCTCGTTTTGTACAGTGTTGATGGAGCCATATCTTTGGTCAGGTGATAAGTGATAGCCTCCGTGATGTCTTTGTGCCTGCGGGAGTTCGACGTGTATAGGGAAGCGCTGTATAAGGTTCCCGTTATTGATGTTTGGGTGGTTGACCGGGACGGATTTTCTCCTGTCACTTTCTCGTCATCCCTGACGTGCTCTCCGTTGTTGTTTCCCTGCTAATTTTAGCATCACACGGCACAGCTTCTGTATCACGTGGTATAAGGCTCCGCCCTTGTCATTTGTTGAGCAGGAAGAGTGAGCGCTTGTTTTCATGCAGAGTACGTCCCGGATCAAAATGCGGTACATTTGATCCCTGTTGTCTTTGCTTGATGATTGGTTTGAGTCTTGACAATCCACATTGCTGGCGTTGCATCTTTCAATGCCAGCAATGGCAGGTATCAGTGCTCAAACCTTTTGTGTTTGTTTCCAACAAGTTGCCCACCTCGGGAAACAAAAATGTGTTCTTTTACTTGTCAGATGAACATATGAGACACTTTGACTCTTCAGTGCAGTGTGGAGCCTAACAAAGATCTGTTTTGTGTCCCAGCTGATCAGCAGGAGGAGGAGAGTCTGACGGAGCAGCAGAGGAACATTTTCAGCTACTTGGACTCAGCTCAGCCACTACAGAGGAAACAATGAGCTCAACACAGAAGGTGACAGACAGAGCAGGACCATATGACCAAAGATATTTATCACCATATACATTTGAACATTTGCCATAACGATGTAGCTGACGATAGAATTGACACCAGACAAAATACTTTACAGCTGCACAACTTTATTAAAAACCCATCAATGTATTTTCACTGAAACAAGCAGCTGTTGTTTATGTGCATTAAAGTTATATAAAAATGTAACAGTGCAAATGCAAATTCCTCGCTGACAGTTTAACCAAAAGGCGTTTCCAGTGGAAACTGGCCGACACATCCTGAGCATAACCATGTATAATATCCACTAAACTTCAGAAGAGGTTATACAGTCGTGGCCAAAAGGTTTGAGAATTGCATAAATATTGGAACCTGGAGAAGTTGCTGCTTAAGTTTTTATAATAGCATTTTGCCTGCACTCCAGAATGTTATGAGGAGTGATCAGATGAACTGCATCGTCCTTCTTTGCCATGAAAACGAACTTAATCCCCAAAAAGCCTTACCACTGCATTACATTGCTGTCATCAAAGGACCTGCTGAGACCATTTCAGTGATCGTCTTCTTAACTCAGGTGAGAATGTTGGCGAGCACGAGGCTGGAGATCATCATGGCTGTATCCCGATTCAGGTTCTGCAGCTTTAAAGTCCTCAAGGGCCGCGTACTCAAAGACCGCTAAGGCCGAAGTGCGAGGCTCGTAGGCTCGTGAAATGGGACGTCTAGCCTCCGTCGCGCTGCCCAGGTTGCCTAGCAACCATGATACTAACAGCTGGAAACGTTTCATACAGCTTTGTTTGACAGAAATGAAGGAGAACATATTTAGTTCATTTGTTTCTACATGAGCTCTGTGTGATTTGATGAGTATCTGAGGCTGAGACCACAGGACTGTGAAACATGATTGTTGGGCTTCATTTCTGTGCTGCTGGCTCTTCCTCCTCCTCTTCCTCACACACTGCTGAGTTTGTCCTGGTGGATCATCAGGGCTGCAAAGCCTCACAGATGATGTGCAGCAGTGGCTCCCTCAGTCTGTCCTCACTCTGGACACTTGCAGTCGTCACACATGGAAATCAAATGTGTGATAAGCTGCAGGATTCAAACACAAGTGTAACTTATAAACACATGTTCATACTTTTATTCCACAATCAGAGAGAAAGAAACAGAGAGAGAGTGCAGGACAGACAGACAGGTGACAGTCTCAGGTGTACACACTGCTACACAACAGCACCAGAGAAGCAGGATTTAGTGTTTGTGTTATTACGAGTGTAAACAAGAAGAGTTCCAGATGGTGCAGTGGACACATGTGTGACTGCTGTGATTAAAGCATCTTTCTTTCAGCTTAACGAGTGAACCGTCAGCTCGTTCAAACACACGTTAAAGTGCGTTTGGCTCGACACCACCGAACAGAGGCAGCAATATAACACAGCTAACATTAACAGTGCAGTGGATCCTGCTTGTGCCGTGATGTTCAGGACTGCAAACCGAGCAGCATCACTGACTTTCAGCTTGTTGTGTTTGTGGATATATGACTGACTTTAATTATCCACAAAATCATCACATTCTCTGTCAGATGAAGGTCGACTATTGAACGGCGTATATTTTAAAGGCTTTAAAACCAAGTTAACGCTGAAAGTACAAACATCACTAATGTCACATAACTCTGCCGACAAGGCATAGCTATGGCTATGAAATGCTCTTTGTGTATCACTTCTTCATTATGAAAGATGTCATTAATGCACTAGTAATGTCTCATCTGGAGTATTGTTCAATCATTTGGTCAGCAGCTAATAAGACAGATCTTAACAGACTTCAGTTAGTCCAGAATAAGGCGTCCAGATTAGTGTGAAGATGTTCATACTATACTAATATTGATAAAATGCATAATAACCTTTCTTGGCTTCCTGTACAGGCTAAAATATTCTATGGCTTACTTGTAGTTCTAAAGAAAGCAATTCTGTTAAACACACCACATTTATTCTGCTCAGCTGCAGTATCCAGATGAAATACATCATCATATTACACAGTTTTCAACAAGCTGCAATTTAGTAAATGCTCGAGTTAAAAGTAACGTTTTGTAAAACTTTTACATTTAGAGCAACTTTTAAGTGGAATAAGTTGCCTTAAAAAATTAGAGAATTATTCAAAACTTCAATGAACACTTAAAAGCCGATTTACAGAGCTTTTAGTTGTTGTAAATATTGTAAGACATGATTTGTTTTTGAAATTTGTGTAATGTGCCTCAATGTTATTGATATTTATCATCAACATTATGAACTTTATTTATAAAGCACTTTAAAACAACCACAGCTGACACAAAGTGCTGTACATTGGAACTGTAAAATAAAATTACATGAGATATAAATGAAACACAAATAAAAGAAGAGTGAAATCATTAAATAACTACTTCAATTAAAAAAGAAACTAAGTCTCACTGAGGTTAAAAGCCAAGGAATAAAAGTGGGTTTTAAGACGTGATTTAAAAGTGGACAGTGAAGGGGCCTCTCTAACGTGCATGGGCAAATCATTCCATAACTTTGGAGCCACAATAGAGAAGGCCCCGCCCCCTCTGAGCTTCCTCCTGGATCTCGGTACCTCCAGGAGCAGCTGGTCAGCTGACCTGTAAGACCGACAGGGTGTGTGGAGATGAAGAAGCTCAGAGAGGTAAGGCGGGGCAAGACTGTGAAGGCATTTAAAAACAAACATAAGAATTTTAAAATGAACTCTAAAAGACACAGGCAGCCAGTGCAGAGAGGCTAGCACGGGGGTTATATGCTCTCTTTTTTGAGTTCCTTTTAGGAGTCGTGCAGCCGCATTTTGAACCAGCTGCAGACGTGAGAGCAATGACTGACTGACCCCCACATAAAGTGAGTTACAGTAGTCCAGGCGGGAAGAAATAAAAGCATGGATCACTGTTTCAAGGTGCTGCCTCGAAAGAAAAGATTTTACTCTTGCCAGTCACCTTAAATGATAAAAACCGGACTTCACCACTGCTCTGATTTGGTTGTCCAATTTAAAATCACTGTCCAACTTAAAACCAAGGTCAGTAACCACAGATTTAAAATAGACTTCCAGGGATTCTAAAACAACAGGGGAGGACTCACAGGGACCACTGGGTCCAAACACCAACAGCTCTGTTTTCTTTTCATTAAAATTTAAAAAGTTTAGAGCCAAACAAGCTTTAATGTCATCTAGACATGTCAAGGGAGGTTTTATGGAGATGCCATCCATGTGTTTTAGTGTCAAATAAAGTTGGCAGTCATCGGCATAACAATGAAATGAGATCCCATGCCTTCTAAGTATAGAACCCAGTGGCCCTAAAATTGAGCCCTGTGGGACGCCGCATGACAGAGGAGCAGAAGACGATTCGTAACCGAGAAGGCTGACAGAGAAATATTATTATTATTATTATTATTATTGATTGCTTATATTTGAACAATTGTGAAACCTCACTGTGGATGTAAGAGTGAAATTATGTGGATATCTTGAATCCACTTTATTGTGTAATATTTTATGTGAGTATTTGACGGAAGACGAGCAACATCTGTTGTGGAAGCTAACGGGGTTCCTTTAGAATAAACAAACATAGGATTTATTATCACTGAATAATTCTGTATAAATCTATACAAATTATAGAAATATGTAATAGGAAACAACAAAATAATCTAAATTATAAAATAATGTGTGTGTGTGTGTGTGTGTGTGTGTGTGTGTGTGTGTGTGTGTGTGTACAATCAGGAGGGATGGGCATGATTTTAGTGTTTGAACAGTCATGAATTATCTTTAACAGCAGGTTGGATGTAATGTGGTAGAACTACCAGCAGGTGGGGATAAGAGACCTTTAAGGTGTTTGGTGCCACGCTCCACCTTCAGGTTTAAAACTAGTGTTAATGGAGTTTGAAGGTTGAGTTTGTTCCACGACTGCATTTCACTCACTGCCTCTGTTTGTATCTCTGTCACTGCAGGACCAACATGGAGCCAGAAGTCAGCGCTCTCAGGAGGCCGACAAACCTCACAGAAGAAAGGGAGAGAAAAAACACACCTGTGACGAGTGTGGGAAGGGTTTTACTGTGAGGGCTAAACTAAAACGGCATCAGGTCATCCACACTGGAGAGAGACCGTTCAGCTGTGACTTGTGTGGGAAGGGTTTTACTGTGAGGGCTTCACTAAAACAGCATCAGGTCATCCACACTGGAGAGAGACCGTTCAGCTGTGACTTGTGTGGAAAGTCTTTTTCCTTGAAGGGTTACCTAAAACAACACCAACTCATCCACAGTGGAGTTAAAGCGTACAGCTGTGATCAGTGTGGCAGAGCTTTTACTCAAAGTAGCCACTTACAGAATCATCTAGTTACCCACTCTGGAATTAAGCCATACAGCTGTGACTTGTGTGGGAAGGGTTTTACTGTGAGGGTTTCACTAAAACAGCATCAGGTCATCCACACTGGAGAGAGACCGTTGAGCTGTGACTTGTGTGGAAAGTCTTTTTCCTTGAAGGGTTCCCTAATAAAACACCAGCTCATCCACAGTGGAGTTAAAGCGTACAGCTGTGATCAGTGTGGCAGAGCTTTTACTCACAGTAGCCACTTACAGAAGCATCTAGTTACCCACTCTGGAATTAAGGCATACAGCTGTGACATCTGTGGAAAAACTTTCAGCCAGAGAGGGTACCGAAATGAACACCTACGCATTCACAACAGACATGATGTGTACTGCTGTGAACAGTGTGGCAAATACTTTACAACAGACGCACAGTTACAACGACACATGTTTACCCACACTGAGGAGAGACCTTATCAATGTGACCTGTGTGAGAAGACTTTTAAATCTCCACGTCACCTGAGAGAACACAAACAGATCCACACCAGAAAGAGACTCTACAAGTGCAGCTACTGTGAGGTATGTATTTATATTGTTATCTTGTCATTTTAGCCTGACTGTTTGGAACAACTCTGCTCATTAAACTGTGTTAGCATGTTAGCAATTCTACTGCATGGAAAAGCAGCTCTGAGTGATTATTCAGATTTTCCTTTCAGTTATGATTTTAGTATTACTGTAGTATTATGGTGGTAGTATTGTAGTTATTGCAGCCCAGTAAACTGAGTGTGTTAACTGAAACAGTCAAATGTAGTTGGACGTCTGCAGAGATGCTCTTTATTTCAGGCGACGTTCAGGATACAAATGTTGAAGGACTGACTTACACTGTCTTTGTGTCTTTGTTTAGAAGCAGAGCGACACAGATGGATCCAGTTCTCAACCCTGTCATCACTGTGGTGGTGGGAAAGACTTTCATTGTGACCTCTGTGGAAAAACTTTCAGTCGGCAAAATACCCTAAAAGTACATCAACGTAGACACACTGGAGACAAACTGAAATACTGCAAAGAATGTGGGAGAAACTTCACCACAACAAGTGAGTTAAAACAACATGAACTGATTCACAGTGGGGTTAAAAAGCACCTCTGTGATCAGTGTGGGTCATCCTTCACCACTGCAAGGGACCTTAAAACACACAAACGAGTCCACACAGGAGAGAAACCACACAAGTGCAGACACTGTGAGAGAAGCTTCTCACAGTCAGGTAGTCGTAACATTCATGAACGTACACACATGGAAGGAAACTACAGCTGTGACCAGTGTGACAAGAGCTTCAGGAATCTCAGTTCATACTCTGAACACAAACGATCCCACGTTACTAATAAACTGTTTCACTGTTACCAATGTGCCCAAACATTCACCTCATTGTCTGCTCTGTGCAAACATCAGCGCGATCACTCAGGGCTGAAATCACTCCCATCACTGGATCACAGTGAATCTGAAGACACAGAAAGATCCTCTGGTTTCTGTGTCAGACTCAAAAAGCTTGAGATCAGGCTCCACAGAGTTCAGATAGAATCATTTAAACTTGTGTTGAACTGAACTGGTTGCTGGGATGAACTTCTACATAATACAGATCTACATGGGATCTTCTTTTCTGTTGTTTTACTGAGTCAGTTTTGTCCTTTTTTCTCTGTCCTGGTTTTGCTCGTCTGTAAATGATTGAAACTCAGTCAAATAGTTCATTGTTCTCCAGCAAAACGTTTTGGAAACTCATGTTTAACCTTTAAAACTCTGACATGTTTTAGCACACAAGGCTTCATCAGGGAGTTCACTCATGATTGGACCATGAGAACAAAGGTTTTTAGTTCTTTCAAAGAGAGTCTTGGAGATGTTTGATGTTTCTGTTTTTCTGAAACCACCTGAAAGAAAAACTATTTTTCTTGCTTTATGTAGTGTGGAAGTTTTTAATGTTTCTTCATCTGTGATGTTCTTGAATGTGTTCACGTGAAGATGGTACAAATAAACTGTCCTTTCAGCTTTAGCTCCTAATTTATTCATTATTTATGGATGTAGCACAGCAGCCGTCTCTTGATTAACACATGGAGGGCTCGGGATCTGATGGTGTCGTCTCCCTAATTTGCCCACTCAGTAAATCTCACTCATGGCCAAGAAATTGAAATAAACCTTGTTTCCCTGCTGGATAGTGATCCACTGTAACTCTGCTCCTCCTTCCTGTTTAGGATTTCTGTGGCTGAAGTAAAATTCCCTCCATCCATCACTTATCCCAGCTAACCCAAAGTGAAATAAAGTTTTGCTCGTCTTAAAAAAGCATTACAATAATGGGCATTACCAATGCAAACTGAATGATACAGAAGATGAAAGAAGAGACTTTGATCAGTTAATAAAGCTCATGGTCTGGATTCATTGTGGCTGCTACACAGATACTTCTGGGTCACTTCTCTCAGTTAGGAACCTTCCTCACCAAACTGACTGTTGGACCACACCCCTGGTTTCATGAGAAATTGTTTCAGCCATGATTTCTCTTCCTGTATTTCAGAGTAAAGACTGAAGTGACAAATGGAAGCATGTTTAAAAAACACAATGTGAGAGAGACGTTGAGGTCCTTAGAAGTTACCCTGGGTTTTTCTGTCACCCTGCTAGATGTTACACACCTTGTTATTGGACTGATTTCTACTGCTGGACTACTCCTGCGGAGAGTAACAATACTCTTACTAATTAGCTCCCTTTCACAGCTTTGGGGATATTTATTTCTGTGTTTGCAGCGCTGTGAGCCAGAACAGCGAGAGAAAAATCTGCAACAGCGACGAGCCGAATGCTTACGTGAATCGCAGCAGCTGCACATGTGCTACGCTGAATTAGAGGATATCTTTGCTCTGGATTTCTATTTCTACTTTTTCATTTCTATATGATTCTTCTTGCATCTAAACAAAGATGATTCAATTTGCTAAATGTTGATGGCTCTTCGTGCTCAGGTGTAAATGAGACGTAATATTTGCTCTTGGTTTGGTTCTCCTGTACAGAACCTTGCAGTACAACAGAAACCTAAAAACATTATTTGTAGTTGTTATTCTTAGTTGTTCTGCTGCCTAAATACCACAGGGTCTGATTATGAAGTTATTGAGCTGCACATACTTTACGACCTGCTTAAGTTCGAGGTCACAGCGTCTGTAGAGCAGCTGGAACATAATGAAGTCTACAAGGTTAAAGTTTTCTCTTCAGTTATTGTTCTTTCTGCTGCTTGGTTTGATGGATCTGAGAGCTTTTGTTTTTATTATTGTTATTATAATTATCATTAATATTTTACTCTCTAGAAGCTTTAAAATAGTGTTTGTGTTTGAAAAAATTGATTTAAGAATTGAACAGAAACATCTGTCCTTCTGAAAATCGCCCAAAGGCACGGAGACAAAGTCAAAGGATGCAACCTGTAACTTTCTCTTCCTTCATGTCAGGACCATCATCCATGATTTATATAAAATGCATATAGCAACAGTAGCACTTTAGTTTGGACTTTATGATTTCTGTAACTGGAAAATATTATTTTGTTTAAAGACAGAAGTGACCGCATAGTTGCAACATCAAAGGGAAATATTAATTAATTAGCATCAAGTATATTTGTTGCTTAAGCGTTTGCACTATAACTTAAGTAGGATTATAACTTTTAAGGAAGGAAAGATTTCAGATATTTAGTTCACTGTTTCAGTTATTTTATATCAAATTAAAACATTTACGTTGGTCAAATATGATGCTCTAAATCAAATAAAAGTTTGAAAATAAATGATGTATTTTTAAATGCTGCAACAAATGTTCACAAAAAGTAACTATAATTAAAACCAGTTAAACAAAATCAAATGTTTGAATCATGCTTAACCAAATGCCAGGCTGGAGAGCTGAACCTAAAGTATACGTAGAAAGATTTCAACATGTGAGCAGTTTTTAATGTTTTTATCACATATAAATGTCACAGCAGTGGGTCCTGGCCCAATGCTTTGTGTTTTTGGTTTTCTTTGACTCTTGTTTTTCTTGGTTTTTGTTCTTCTTATTTATCAGGCTCTCAGTAATCTTAGTTCTCCCTCCCTCAGTGTTCATTTCAGCCTGTGTTTAGTTTCTGTTCCCGTGTCCCACGTTTCATCGTTTCATGTCAAGTCAGCCCTGTCTCTCTGTTTCCTGTGTCTCCCCAGTCAGCCCCGCCTCCCTCGGGCACTCATGTGTGATACAGAGTAATAAACCTGACTACATTTGCTACACTCTCTTTATTACCTGTTACTTTAAAATTCATACACTAATTATGTCTGCCCATCTCTCTAATGTGAAGGTCAAAGGTCAACATCCCAGTGACATAAGAATAATCCCAAAGGGGCAAAGGCAGCGGTTAATTTAGCACATTTAGCATTAAGGGTACAGCAAGGATATACTTTTACTTATTGTGGCAGGGGTGTGGTCTCTGGCCTGCTGCAGTGGAGGCTGGTGGCGGGACGTTGGACGGCACAGGTGAGGGTGATGGAGCTCATGACTCTCCCCTTTATAGTGACGGAGGAGACTGGCGTGGGGGAAGCGTGTAGTGGAGGAAGCCGAGGAGAGAGCTGGTTTCTGGCTACAAAGACGGCGTCAAACCAGAAAAGATTGCTCGTGGTCAAATAATGTGTAATAATGATGAAATAAATAGGCCATTGGGAAAAACGGGATTTTGAAATAAAGACTGACTTTGAAAAAAAGGACATTTTGGATTAAAAATGGCTGGGAATAAATAAAATGCCTCAGGAATAATCTCTGTTATTGTGAAAAATAATGATCATGAAATAATATTTCACAATAATAAGTAAATTTATATAGCAGAATGCAATATATTTCACAATAATGAGCATTTTTTTCAAAATGTGTTCAATTATTTCACAATATCATTCTCACATTACATATTCGTGTCTTATTTATTCACATAGTTATTTATTTCATCATGACTTATTTATTTATTTAATTTTGAACACTTTGGAGTTCCATATGGTTGTAGTGGGCTTGTAATGTAAATGTGGTCTGATTAAATGTGACATTAATGCTGACGCTGCATAAACCTGATAAAACAGTTCTATTAGTGGGTCTGTGTGATCAGCATCAGTGGGTGAAGCTGAGGCCTTGACTAGTAGAACGTCATGTTGGTGTTTAACAACACATGAGCCAACATCAGACTCCGAGCGCTACGATGCTAAAGATCAGAAGATCCAGTGTGACATCATCGTTACCTGGCAACAGCAGCCCTCATCTGACTTTATTGGAGGATATTTACACCAGCAACACGGTTTAGTTTGATATGACGGATTAACAACATGCTGTGATATCCAGTTCATCTGTAATAGATACTGGATCTAATCAGTCAGCAGATATTTGATCAGCTTATTTATAATTATACTAGAAACAAATACAACTGTGTTGGTGATTCATGCAAACTTGCATATCAGCCTTTGAAGGTTTTGTAGTATTGAGAACAAAGAGGTTGTGTTAGGGCTGAAAAGCCCGACTTGTTCTCCTCTGCAGGTCATCAAATGCACCACAGAAGTTTGTATTTGCACAATCCTGTATATGTTTGATGGCTTTATTATTCTCTGTTCAAAGACAGTAAATATGGAAAATGTCTCATGTAGTATCAGCTTCATTTAAAATGACTGCAAACATTTAGAGAACATGTGCTGCTGTTTGTCCTACATTTCAACACTGAATGAACCCTGAAAACATGATGGCAGCTGGCAGGTTGGAGTTCACATGAAATATCGGCTGTATGAAGACTGGAAATATAGATGATAAAAACATGCAGCCAAACATTTGTGGACATGAATAAACTATCTGATCCAAAAAGCAGGAAGTGACACAGCTAGAAAGTGTGTAACAGCTGAAGTCAAATGTAATGCAGAGTTGAATCTGCACTTGGATCCATCTATGAAAGGTCCACATGTAGGGATCACATGAGTCCTGATGTTTGTCAGTCAGCTTGATAACTCCATCTACTGTGGCTACATATACTGGGCTGGTAGCTCCACAGTGTTGGAAAGAAACTATTAAATGTGCAAAGTTTAAAATCAGAGGCTCTTCTAACACAGGAGCCATGTTGAGTTTAGATCACAGCCGACCACCGGCAGTCTGAAATGGAATGAAGCCCATTGACAGCCAGCAGGTCTAAACAGGAACGCACCCATTTGTATGTGTGGCAATGATGTGGCTGCAGCTGACACAGGATTGGTTCAAACTAAACATCAGACACATTTCACAGAGTTCACAAATAAACTCACGTTTTTATTTTTGAAGATGATCATAAAGTAGAATTTATGGTCCAGTAGAAACAGCAGGAGGTTTGAGCCCTTCTGATGGCAAGGCAAGGCAAGTTTATTTGTATAGCACAATTCAACAACAAGGTGATTCAAAGTGCTTTACAGAGACATTAGAAACAAAAACAAATAAAAGGCATGCTTTAAAATTGATTAAAACAAGCAAACAAACAAACAAACAAACAAAACAGTATATAAAATCAAAACAGATCAGAACAGTAGATAAAATCAGTAGTTAAATGTAAGTTTTGAAATTTAAGCTTAAAAGTGTGGATTTGGTGCTTTATTCAAATGCAGCTGAGAGTAGGTGAGTCTTCAACCTGGATTTAAATAAACTGAGTGTTTCAGCTGATCTGAGGCTTTCTGGGAGTTTGTTCCAGATATAAGGAGCATAAAAGCTGAATGCAGCTTCTCCGTGTCTGGTTCTGACTCTGGGAACTGATAAAAGACCTGATCCAGATGACCTGAGGGATCTGGAAGGTTCATACTGGGTCAGGAGGTCACTGATGTATTTTGGTCCTAAACCATTCAGAGCTTTATAGACCAGCATCAGAACTTTAAAGTCTATCCTCTGACGGACAGGCAGCCAGTGTAAGGACCTCAGAGCTGGACTGATGTGGTCCACTTTTTTGGTCTTAGTGAGGACTCGAGCAGCAGAGTTCTGAATGAGCTGTAGTTGTCTGACTGATTTTTTAGGTAGACCTGTAAAGATGCTGTTACAGTAATCAAGCCTACTAAAGATGAATGCATGGACTAGTTTTTCCAGGTCCTGTTGAGACATCAGATCTTTTATCCTTGAAATATTCTTGAGGCGATAGTAAGCTGACTTTGTTATTGTCTTAATGTGTTTTTCTAAGTTTAGGTCTGCATCCATCACTACACCCACATGTCTCGCCTGGTTTGTGGTTTTTAGATGTATAGATTGAAGTTCTCTGGTGACCTGTAATCGTTTTTCTTTGGCGCCAAAGACTATTACCTCAGTTTTGTTTTTGTTTAGCTGGAGAAAATTGTACGGGGCCTTGGTCTCCTGGTGACATTGTGATATATATTTGTGTGTCATCTGCATAGCTACGACAGTTTATTTTGTTGTTCTTTATAATCTGTGCCAGTGGGAGCATGTAAATGTTAAACAGAAGGGGTCCCAAGATGGAACCTTGGGGAACTCCACATGTGATACTTGTCTGCTCAGATGTGAAGTTACCTATTGATACAAAGTATTTCCTGTTTTCTACGTATGTTTTGAACCAGTTTAGTACAGTTCCTGAAAGACCTGTCCAGTTCTCCAGTCGTTTGAGTAATATGTTGTGGTCAACTGTATCAAATGCTGCACTGAGATCCAGTAAAACTAAAACTGACATTTTTCCACTGTCTGTATTCAGACATATGTCATTAAACAGCAGAAACAGGATTTGGAGGAAGATGTTAATAGATTAGAAAGAATTGTACACTGTGAATCAATGCAAGTCTTTCTATATAGACAGATCTGTAATAATCCCTCAGGTAGGTTCCTCTGGGACAGTCACAGATAGAGACACCAATTCTGACATCCTTTGAAAGCCTGACTTTGAATTTTCATCACTCGTCATGCACACAGATGTTAATTCTACATATTCCTGGTACTGAACTCTAAATCAATATGAAGAAAATGCTCCTGCTAATCTGCATCTATGTTGATATCAAATCCTTTTGCAGCACATGGATAAATCTCTATAAATCTTTCAGTCTGATCAGAATGGGCACAGTGTTGTTATTGCAGCTCCCTGATGTTTGAAAAGCTAAATGTCCATTTTAAAGTGCTCGTGTGTAGGATTGTGTTTCCTTCCTTTGTGCAGTTCTTACAGTAAACATGTTTGAATGTTTCCTGTTCCCCTGATGCTTCTTCCTGTTGGATAAAATTGGTTTGAATAACATGTTCTTATAGGTTTCAATGAACTTCAAACTGTGATCCACTTACAAAACTGTCTCATTTTATTGGAACGATCCACATTTGCATCCATTCACGGTACATTTGACATCTGAACACGTTTGTACACATGATGAAAGGACAGATGGTGTTTGTGTGTCCTTCTTAAACTTAGTGTGGATGTTTCATCATGTAGAACTACTTAGAACAAAGTCTTTGGAACATTTGGAGAACACGTTTAGGAAAGTAACATCCTGGTAGAACATTTTCTTAAAGCAGAGCAGAGCTGCAACATGACTGTGAGGATTCAGAAGAATAAAGTCAGAATACTTTATTATTATGAAGACTAAAGTGCACCTTGATGCTGCCGATGAACACACATGTTCTTTGTGAAAGCATGTGTGAGCACAGCTGACGTGCACCACACTGACCCCACTCGCCCCATTTCTTCATCCACTTCTTGCTCTTGTGCTTGAAATGAGACGCAGCAAAAGTCAGAGGCTCTAAAATCCACACAAAGGGGGCTCGTTAGATCAGGATACTGGATGTGATCCATAGAAAACATGGATAATACACCACTTTATTTGAAGCATCTGTAGCACTGCCTCAGTTCTGGATGTTTCCACAGACTCCTCTGTGCACCTAAAGGAAAGGTCAAAGGTCAGCAGCACATGTAGTTGGGACAAGTCTTCAGTCGCACAAACTACACAATGATTTTCCTCCAATGACGACTTTTCACTTGCAGAAATGGTCCTGTGTGATTTCCAGGCTGGGATATAAAAACTAGTTCCTAATGGCAGCGACTCACTCAGTAAACATGTGTTTCCTTCACCAACCTCACACACAGATCCAATAAGATCAGGAAGTGGGCAGTATAGTACAATATGTGTTATTCTGTGCTGCACTGCCCAAACTAAAGATCTGCTGAAGTGTTGGAAATGATCCAGATGTTTATTTTGGACGATACAGTAGAAGATCAGACATGAAAGTGGAGATAACACAGAAGACCTGCAGCAAAGGTCAGAGGTCAGACTGGGCCCCTGGATTCAACAATGAGCCAATGATCATCAAGCAGTGACTAAAGCAGAGCCCTGACGTTCTGACATTCATCACACAGTCAGAACAAATGTCTGCTGATGACTTCATCTCATGAAACGACTGATAGATGTCAGTTCATTGATCAGCTGAGCTGCTGATCTTCATCGTCACAGAAACATTCAGCTTGTTTCAATCAGTAAATAACTCCCACTACTCCCAGTTTGAACTGTTCCCACTCAAAATGCTGTGAGAACAATGATCATTGTAGAACTTCACAAACATCACGTGTTGTTTTCCACATGTAAGATCAGCAAACACACAGAAACTTCCTGTTGCCACACACGGCCTCTAAAATCTCTTCCACGCTTTCTGTCTGAAGTCCACTCTCTGTGTCGGATCCACAGGAAACAACAAGATCTTATTAACATGGTTTTCAATGTGTCTCCTTCCAAAAAGTCCAACCAATGAACAAATGTGTGTATTTGTGGAGGCCGAACAAAAGCATGACACATTTCTCTGTTTCTATAAACTGGAGTCAAACACAAACATGAAGAGTTTCACTGACAGACTCCAAAATGCCCCCACAGTGGATCAAAGGGAAATCCTACAGTGTGGCCAGAGACTCTTAATGGCTCCAACATCAACACATCCACAATGTTGGATCCAGTTCTGCCTCACAGAGTTACTAAGACACACCCTCTGCAGCATCACAACAGCTCCACCTGCTTCACCTGCCTCCTCAGCATCTGTACACCTGAAGAGAAAAGAAAGGCTCCAACAGCTCAAATCTACAAAGGATTCATGAAGTTTCATCCAACAATAACATGTTTGCCTTCCACAGTGTGCTGTTAGACACCACTGTACCTCTGCCATTTCAAAAAGAGCAGCTTGGGAACATTTTGGCTCCAAACACTTTGTGTTTAAGTTCTTTGTTTTCTTTGTGAAGCCGACAACATCTGGAGCTTTGTGACTCATAGAAACATCATTTTGTTCTTTAGATGACAGCAGATTGGGACTGAATAATCAATCACTATCAAACCAATAAAGACAAACATGCTGATTTTACAGGAACTTTGTTGGAGAAGCTGCAAAGACATGAAACTGGTGGAGATCCCAAACCAGTTGATAGTGCTGGTTATTCCAAATAAAGCTGTTTCCCTTTGAGATGAAATGACTTTGTGTCCTGATATATAATAAAGATGTTGTTGTTTTTGAGCCCCTGTATTAAAAGTAGTTTAAAGTCAGCTTGAGTTTGATGTCTTTATGTCAAAGCTGCTCATGATGTTGAGCTGCTGATGGAATAAAAACAATATAAAAGCATGTAGTCCAGACTTAAATGTAGCCTGTTGTTAGCTGAGGTCCACACACAGTGTTTGACAGTGTAAAGTGTGTGAAAGGGCTGCTGGTGGAGCTCACTAGGATGAGCAGGTGACCATGTGACACGAGGTGGAGAGCAGCTGGCCTGGCTTTGACCCGGGCCACGCCCCCTTCCTCTCTGCTTTGCTGTCACTTATCTTCACTGCTCTGTCCTATAAAGCTGAAAAAGGCCCCGAATCAAAGAAATCTGCTGCAGCCTCTGAAATGTCTTCTGTTTCCTTCCCGACGGCTTTTTCACCGTCAGCCCATCAGACAGTCCAGCAGCATTTATGATGATGTCATGATGTTGAAGAGGCTGCTACGGTGGCCTCCCATGACCCCCAGCCTCATCACAGCTGAGATGCAGACATTTGAAAACATTCAGCAGACAACTGAATAACAGTCCAACACAACAGTCTGTGTGCAGACACACACTGACCTTTCATAGAGTCAAACACAGCTGGTTGAGTCATTTCTCTGTGAGTCTAAAGTGAATCTAGTATTTGAAAGTCCACTTCCTGTATTTGTTGTTGAAGACTTCTTCAGCTTCTTCTCAAGGACATCAGCTGCTTGTTTGGCAGCAGAGGCAGTTAAGAAGCTTCCTGAAAAACACTGAACAGTGAGTTCACTGTGGCATATGACAGATTCAGCTTTCTGTGTGCAAATGTGTCTGTGTCGACCTTTCAAATGCTGTTGAATCCAAAACATCAGCGGCTCCTCGGCTGCTCACTTCATGCACTTCTGTCTGTGTGACAGTCCAATGACATCACAGCTGTTTCCAGCCCCAGTGTCTCAGGACTGGACACCTTTAAACATGTCGAGGATCAAACAGCGTCCAGCTAAACACACATGAAACTATCAGAGCTGACAATCATTCCAATAACATCTAATGGTTCATGTATGTAGACACAGGACTACAAGGAAATGGCTCTCAGCATCTGGCTGTGGGAACACATGAGTCCCTGTTTGTGTTCAGATTGTGTGCATGTTTTAGACGTGTGTCACATGTAGAAACACAACAATCCCACAATGACACACAGATGTGTTTGACACAGCTGTGCAGCTGTAAGTTGTTTCTAATGATTCATTGAAGCTCTTCTAACATTCTGGAGACGATCAGTACATGAATCTGTTCAACACGACAACAATTTGACTTCAGTGTGAACGTTTGCATTAAATAACCTTCTTCATCCAGCTGACAGCATCTTCATCCTATGATGTGAACAGTTCCTCCTGTTGATGACAAACCTCTGACAGGATCTGCTTGAGGAGCTTTTTCATGTGCAGCTCTCTGAGCTCAGGGCTGAGCTGCTGTTTCATCTTTAAGAGCTGCTGCCTCCTCGCCGGACTTGTTCTCCTCTTCTTCTCCTGATGACACCATTTCTGCTTCATATTAAATTCAATAAAGATGCTGACATGTATCTGTAGCAACAACATCATTGAATCTAGAACAACTGGAGCCAAACCAGTGGCTCTGCTGGGATCACTGGTGAGCCAACACTTCCTTGTTGATGCAGATTTCAGGGCTTCCTTTTGCTCCTCCGTTATAACTGTTCTCTCTTCTCAACACATGATGACACAAAGGAATCAGCAGTGACAAAGATGATGCTGAAGAGAAGCACACACTTCACACATATAACAGAGCAGTGCAGTTACACACACCTCTGCTCGACATTAGGCCTCAAACAAAGACACAAAACACTAACTTGACTCTAAACAGAAGAAACGAGCAGCTGTTTCTGTTCTGTGCTTATTTATATTTGACACACATGCTTCTCTTTGTGCAAACACACATCGCACTATAAGGGTAACCTCGCACACAATGATTGGACAGCACAGTGATGATGCTGGGAGATCCTATACGCAGCAACACAGAAACACTGAGAACTTTAAAGAATGATGGAAAGTGTTATAAATGACTTGTTGGCCTCTGATCTGTCACAAACAGCTGAAACGTGTCTCTCATGAGTCACATGAAGGTTTTTGACAGAAAGGACAAAAAGTAGCTGCAGTCAGTTTGTGTCATTTTTATATTTATTCATCTGGGAGAAAAATCTGAGGGACATTAAAATGTGTTTTCAACAGAGACAAGAACATGAATATAACAGAACAGGTAAATGAACATGTTTCAAGTAAACAGCTGGACTGATCAGGTCCAAACACAGAGTGATAAACTTGTCAAACAGCTGTCATATCTTTATATAGAAGCTCTTTATAAATGCTGCTCACTGCAGTCTGTTTACTAATAATGTCAAAGTGTTAGAAACACAGAAACATCAGAATGGTCTTTGTTCACAGAAACCTGTCTGGGATCCTTTGTTGTTCTTTTGATGCAGAGTTACATTATAAATATAAAGAGTTATTTCAGAGTCTCATCAGTTTTCCTGCATGTCTTTATTTAACACATCAGCAGGGCTGAAGCTCTCATGTTAAACACACACTGATCTATGGACACGTTCATGTGTTTCTAACAGAACCAGGCTGTTATCAGCCTGCACTAACATTATGTCACACACACTGAATGTAACAGTGACAGTTTACATCATCACACAATCAGCTGTGATTGTTTCACTGTCATCAAACGAGTCAACAGGAAGTAGAATCAATAGAAACCAATCATTTCCTGACAGCATGTCTGATGGAAATAAGTGCAGATTATGTATGAAGTCTAACTGCACACAGTAACTGTGTTACAATAAGGACTTAACAGCGCCCTCTGCTGGAGTGTTTCAGTACTGCGTTAACTAGAATACACCACCTCCTCCTCACACCACCTGCTACAGCTCTACTCTTCTATGACTACAGTCATCCACAGCACTGATGTGAGGTCACATGGTTCATATGTAAGGAGCACAGCTGACCTCAGGTCAGTTTAATGACTGTGAGCAGCAGCTGTGTTATTGTCACTGTGACAGGGAGACACTCTCAGACACAGCGCTCATGTCAGCTTGTTCTCATGCAGGAGGATCAGGAGCTCCATGTTTGTCTTTCTGTTTGAATCATGATGTGTTTGTGCCATCAGAGTCTGTCATGAGTACTCAGGGTTTCACAGCAGCTCTTCTGGATGCTGACGAGGACTCCAACCTCATGTTTCACCTCTCTGAGCTTCTGATGTCTGTGAACACTCGTGTTTCTTCTCTGGGCTCATCTGGACAAAAACACCTTTCTGTGTTTGGCTGCAGCCTCATTCTGACTGACAGGAAGTGTGTTATCCATGAGCTGCACTTCTGTGAGGAAGTTTCCTGCTGTGTTTCCTGTCTGTGGACAAACACGAGTGTTCCAGCTGAGGACTTGGTTCCTTCCACCTGTCCATACAGGACATCACGCTGTCTGCAGCTCTGTAAATGCAGCTCCAGGTCCTTCCACGTGCTGCTCTGTATTTGTGCAGTTTGTAGTGTGTCCTGGGAAACGTAGCACACATGGTGTTCTTCTGCTGTTTCCTCCTTTCACTGAGTGTGAAACACTGACGCTGTGCTGTTGTTCACAGAGGGGAGCTGATTCTAGCTGCAGCTGGACTCTGTCATCTAACTGAATGTGTTGGTGCTGATCACGGGGCTCTGAGGGGGGAGCAGCAGGAGGACTCTGGATGCTGACGTCAGTGTATCTGTGGAAGCTCCCACAGCGTGTCTGTCATTCAATATTGTGCTGTATATTGTATCTATGCAAAGATGAACAGACTGTGTGTTCACTGGTCTCTGTGCTGCAGCTCTGATGTCATCATCACTCCCTCCTCCACCCTCAGCAGTCCCAGCATGCTGCTGTGGTGCACCCCACCCTCACTCTACACCTGAGCCACAGACCACACCCTCCACCTCAATATACACCACAGTTTTCTCTGCTGTGGAAATGAGATCAGGAGGAAATCATCATTATTATTATTTAATAAACGCTCACATTAATGTGGGCTTATTTGTTTCATATTAGAAACATTAGTTGAGTGTTTTTAGTATAAAATGGTCAAAGTCCCTCTTTTTGCTCCTCCCCTCACCTGTGGATGGGCGGTGCTGTTACCGTGGTGACAGCTTGGCTGTGTTTCAGTCCTGCCTGGTTATCACTGCAGGAATCTTTCACATTTATTACAGGTAATAACTCTGATTTTTCTGTGTATTATGAACCAAATGTATCCTGATACACACAGAGATGGATGAGCAGAGGTTTTTTTTGCAGTTTATGTAGTTACTATGGACTTAATGCACACATATTATTAAAATTAGGGCTATAACAGTTGTATTGATGTATAGCAACTTGAAATGCTCCCACAAATGGCTCCACAGCATGTAAAAATATAACAAAAGCTCTGGCGGACTTGGTTCTGTGGTCAGTCTTAAAGGGTGAAGTTCAACTCTGTAATCTTCACTGTGTCACAGAGTTCAGTGAGTCCCGTTATTCACAGTATCAATCAGATCATCAGAGAACAGCTGATCAGCAATCAGTGGTGCCAACAGCGCCTCCTGTGGTGAGAGGATGCAATAATGCAATGTAGCATTTTTCCACTCAACACTTGCAGTCATGGAAACTGTCTGTTGGATCTGTGTGACGTTGCTTTCTTGGTTAGAGTTCCTCACAAATGTCCAGATGATTCTTCTAATGAGGCGTCGACCATGTTTGCAGCTCTTTGGAAGAAAACGTCGCCCTTTGCCATCCTTACTTTTCTTTGACTTCTTCAAATGCAGCTGAACTCCAGCTGGTATTTTCTTGGACTTTGCAGCTGTTTCTGGTCATCAGTTCATTCCTGCAAACCTCTGAAGCTGAACAACAATGATGCTGCATTGCTGGCTGATCCCAAAAGGTTGATTCTGTTCATCTGGACGTTTTCAGAAACGTTTGCTCACTGATCAGGTGACTTCTTCAGTCTCAGCTGACTGCAGCTTTACAAGCTTACAAACAGCACATTTGCACAATGACTGAAAGCAGCAGCACCTGATATATATGATACTAATATAATACATATACATATATAATCCATACTAATGATGAAGGAACTGAGCTCACAGTCCATTGTTCATTCAGTGAACTACTCAGTTTATTTTGGGCCTCAGAAATGCTCACTCTGTTTGTACATCACTGTCAGCAATAGACTCATTCTGCTGTGTGGACAGGAACACATGTGACATCACTTCCTGTTTGTTTGTGACTGAAGAGGAAGAAGTTTACAAGGAATCATTTAGAAGAGTTTCAAACATCAACTGATTGAATCCATGAATCTGAAAACGTGTTTGTGAGTGAAAGAGACAGACATGTACAGACTGAACTATCTGTTCAACAGTCAGAGTGTTTCTGTAACAGGAGACACTCTTTACACTCCACTCAGCACAGGGACACTGAGGCACCAGGATAGACTGTAAACCCAGGATAAAGAGTTTGAGTGAATGTGGTGTTGAAGGTGTGGAGGTGGATCAGAGTGTCAGAGGAGACTCTGTAGAAGGACAGAGTGCCAGCAGGACAGTCCACATACACTGCTGCTCTGTTAGAGACAGAGGAGGAGGAGGAGGAGGAGGAGGAGATGGATGTGTGTCTGTTATTGTGCCAGACAGAATCAGGACCATCATCAGAGCAGATCAGACTCCAGGACTGATCATTGCATCCAAAACAACAGTCATCACTGTCTCCTTTCCTTCTGATGCTTCTGTAACTCACTGATATATCAACTCTTCCTCTCCACTCGACCTCCCAGTAACAGCGACCAGTCAGACCATTTCTACACAGCAGCTGAGGACGAAAATCAAATCTGTCTGGATGATCAGGATATGACTGAAGCTCCTCCACACGTGTCACCTTCCTGTTGTTGTCAGACAGTTGGAGCTTTGTGTTCACTGTGTTTGTGTCGATTGTGAGTTGACAGGAATCTGATGGAGAGAACAAACACAATCCAGCTGCAGTTATTGATCCATCATCTGTTCATTGATTGACACTTTGATGATGACTCCTGACATGATGAAGATGGTTGAATGTGTGCTGCTTTGTTTTCATGAATCCCATTAAAAACACACTTACACTTCCTCAGACCTGGTCTCAACCATCGGACTCCAGCAGGCTCCACCCTGAAAGGAGGAGGGGGGTCAGAGCAGCACAGTCAGCATGCACACATGGACATTACATGGCTCTCACACACACACTGTTACACACTGAGCTCAAAGCTCGGCTCCACTGTTTTATTCAAAGAAATCTACATTTATTTATCAGCACATTTAAAAACAGCTTGAGCCAAAGTGCTGCACAGAGTAGAGAGAAAATAGGAAACATACACAGTAATGACTATAAAGACTGGTCAGGATTGAAAGCTACAGAGTACAAATGTGTTTCCAACCGGCTTTTAAAAATGTCCAGTGTTGGTGACGACCTGATGTG